>NW_026905055.1:0-2410 GCF_024500275.1 Phycodurus eques | reverse complement strand
TCCAGAGACTCGGGGAGCTCCCCTGAAAGCTGGATTCCCACCGATCGTTTGTTTCAAATCTTACGCACATAGGTAAAAAGTAAGCGCTAAAAAGTCCTGCCAAAGTCACATAGGTGTCATGTTACAATTTAGTCAATAAAGGCCTACTACTGAGAGAAACCGAAGTGCTATGACGCTCGCCGTCGGCCCCACCACCTCCGAGAGACTGGAGGAGGCCTCCCTGAAAGCTGGATTCCCACCGATCGTTTGTTTCAAATCTTCGCCAGTCAAACTGATAGTAGGCGCTAAAAGTCTGCCAAAATCACATGGTCGTCATGTTACAATTTAGTCAAAAGGCCTACTACTGAGCGAAACTGAGTGCTTTAACGCTCGCCGCTCGGCCCCACAGCCGTCCCAGGAGACTCGGGGAGGAGTCCCCTGAAAGCTGGATTCCCACCGATCGTTGTTTCAAATCTTAGCCACTAGCTCAAAAGTAGGCGCTAAAAAGTCTGCCAAAGTCACATAGGTCGTCATGTTACAATTTAGTCAATAAAGGCCTACTGCTGGAGCGAACGAGTGCTTTGACGCTCGCCGTTCGGCCCCAGACCTCCGAGAGGGCTTGGAAGAGGCCTCCCCTGAAAGCTGGAATCCCACCGATCGTTTGTTTTAAATCTTAGCCCCAGTAGTATGTAAGTAGGCGCTAAAATGTCCTGCCAAAATCACATAGGTCGTCAGTTACAATTTACTCAACAAAGGCCTACTACTGGAGAGAAAAGCGAGTGCTTTGACGGTCGCCGTTCGGCCCCCACAGCGTCCAGAGACTCGGGGGAGGGCCTCCCCTGAAGCTGCATTCCCACCGATCGTTTGTTCAAATCGTAAGCCCAGTAGCTGAAAAGTAGGCGCTAAAAACGTCCTGCCAAAGTCACATAGGTTGTGATGTTACAATTTAGTCAATAAAGGGTTACTACTGGACCGAAACCGAGTGCTTTGACGCTCGCCGTTAGGCCCCACGAGCTCCGAGAGGCTTGGAAGAGGCCTCCCTTGAAAGCTGGATTCCCAAGGCTTGTCTGTGTGAATTCCTAGCCCGCTAGGCTGAAATTAAGCGACCTAAAGTCGTGCCGAAGTCAAATTGGTCGTCATGGTACTAGAGCGAAACTGAGTGCTTTAACGGTCGCCGCTTGGCCACACAGCCGTCCAGAGACTCGGGGGAGGACTCCCCTGAAAGCTGGATTCCCCACCCATCGGTTGTTTCAAATCTTAGCGCACTCGGTGAAAAGTAGGCGCTAAAAAGTCCTGCCAAAATCACATAGGTCGTCATGTTACAATTAAGGCCTACGACTGGAGAGAAACCGAGTGCTTTGACGCTCGCCGTTCGGCCCCACAGCCATCCAGAGACTCGGGGGAAGCCTCCCCTGAAAGCTGGAATCCCACCGATCGTGTGTTTCAAATCTGAGCCAACTAGCTCAAAAGTAAGCGCTAAAAAGTCCTGCCAAAGTCACATAGGTTGTCATGTTACAATTTAGTCAATAAAGGCCTACTACTGGAGCGAAACCGAGTGCTTTGACGCTCGTTGTTCGGCCCCATGACCTCCGAGAGGCTTGGAAGAGGCCTCCCCTGAAAGCTGGATTCCCACCGATCGTTTGTTTCAAATCTTAGCCCAGTAGCTGAAAAGTAAGCGCTAAAAAGTCCTGCCAAAGTCACATAGGTTGTCATGTTACAATTTAGTCAATAAAGGCCTACTACTGGAGCGAAACCGAGTGCTTTGACGCTCGCCGTTCGGGCCCATGACCTCCGAGAGGCTTGCAAGAGGGCTCCCCTGAAAGCTGGATTCCCACCGATCGTTTCTTTCAAATCTTAGCCCAGTAGCTGAAAGGTATGCGCTAAAAAGTCCTGCCAAAATCACATAAGTCGTCAGGTTACAATTTAGTCAATAAAGTCCGCCGACTGGACCGAAACTGAGTGCTTTAACGCTCGCCGCTCGGCCCCACAGCCGTCCAGACACTCGGGGGAGGCCGCCCCTGAAAGCTGGATTCCCACCGATCGTTTGTTTCAAATCTTAGCCCACTAGCTCAAAAGTAGCCGCTAAAATGTCTTACCAAAGTCACATTGGTCGTCATGTTACAATTTAGTCAATAAAGGCCTACTACTGTCGAGAAACCGAATGCTATGACGCTCGCCGTTCGGCCCCCACGACCTCTGCGAGGCTTGGAAGTGGCCTCCCCTGAAAGCTGGATTTCCAAGGATTGTCTGTGTGAATTCCTAGCCCCGCTAGGCTGAAATTAAGCGACCTAAAGCCGTGCCGAAGTCAAATCGGTCGTCATGGTACTCGAGCGAAACTGAGTGCTTTAAACGCTCGCCGCTCGGCCCCACAGCCGTCCAGAGACTCGGGGTAGGACTCCCCTGAAAGCTGTATTCCCACCGATCGTTTGTT
>NW_026905054.1:0-2411 GCF_024500275.1 Phycodurus eques | reverse complement strand
ATGAGACGAGCTCCATGCTGAAGTACAGCGCTCCATGCTTAATGCCCGAGGTCCATGCGGGAAATCAGAGCTCCCTTCTGGGACTCAGATGAGACGAGCTCCATGCTGGAAGTCAGAGCTTTAATGCCAGAGGTCCATGCGGGAAATCAGAGCTCCCTTCTGGGACTCAGATGAGACGAGCTCCATGCTGGAAGTCAGAGCTTAATGCCCGAGGTCCATGCGGGAAATAAGAGCTCCCTTCTGGGACTCAGATGAGACGAGCTCCATGCTGGAAGTCAGAGTCCATGCTTAATGCCCGAGGTCCATGCGGGAAATAAGAGCTCCCTTCTGGGACTCAGATGAGACGAGCTCCATGCTGGAAGTCTAGAGCCCCATGCTTAATGCCCGAGGTCCATGCGGGAAATCAGAGCTCCCTTCTGGGACTCAGATGAGACGAGCTCCATGCTGGAAGTCAGAGCCCCATGCCTAATGCCCGAGGTCCATGCGGGAAATCAGAGCTCCCTTCTGGGACTCAGATGAGACGAGCTCCATGCAAGCCAAAGATCCCAAATGCAGCGGCACTAAGTCCCAGCCTGGACCCCAAAACGGACCATCATGTATTCCAAAATGCAGCGGCACTCAGTCCCAAAACGGACCCGCATGGATCCCAAAATGCAGCGGCACTCAGTCCCAGCAAAGTACCAGCACGCATCCCAAAATGTCACAAAGTCGCCTATCCGGAGCTCACGCAAAGCATCTTGCACAGTCTCAGCAAAGCCCAGCATTCATCCCAAAATGTAACAAAGTAGCCTTAATGCCCGAGGTCCATGCGGGAAATCAGAGCTCCCTTCCGGGTCTCAGATGAGACGAGCTCCATGCTGGAAGTCAGCGCTCCATGCTTAATGCCCGAGGTCCATGCGGGAAATAAGAGCTCCCTTCCGGGTCTCAGATGAGACGAGCTCCATGCTGGAAGTCAGAGCTTAATGCCAGAGGTCCATGCGGGAAATAAGAGCTCCCTTCTGGGACTCAGATGAGACGAGCTCCATGCTGGAAGTCAGAGCTTAATGCCCGAGGTCCATGCGGGAAGTCAGAGCTCCCTTCTGGGACTCAGATGAGACGAGCTCCATGCTGGAAGTCAAAGCCCCATGCTTAATGCCCGAGGTCCATGCGGGAAATCAGAGCTCCCTTCCGGGGACTCAGATGAGACGAGCTCCATGCTGGAAGTCAGAGCTCCATGCTTAATGCCCGAGGTCCATGCGGGAAGTCAGAGCTCCCTTCTGGGACTCAGATGAGACGAGCTCCATGCTGGAAGTCAGAGCTTAATGCCAGAGGTCCATGCGGGAAATCAGAGCTCCCTTCCAGGACTCAGATGAGACGAGCTCCATGCTGGAAGTCAGAGCGTAATGCCAGAGGTCCATGCGGGAAATCAGAGCTCCCTTCTGGGACTCAGATGAGACGAGCTCCATGCAAGCCAAAGATCCCAAAATGCAGCGGCACTAAGTCCCAGCCTGGACCCCAAAACGGACCATCATGTATTCCAAAATGCAGCGGCACTCAGTCCCAAAACGGACCCGCATGGATCCCAAAATGCAGCGGCACTCAGTCCCAGCAAAGTACCAGCACGCATCCCAAAATGTCACAAAGTCGCCTATCCGGAGCTCACGCAAAGCATCTTGCACAGTCTCAGCAAAGCCCAGCATTCATCCCAAAATGTAACAAAGTAGCCTTAATGCCCGAGGTCCATGCGGGAAATCAGAGCTCCCTTCTGGGACTCAGATGAGACGAGCTCCATGCTGGAAGTCAAAGCCCCATGCTTAATGCCCGAGGTCCATGCGGGAAATCAGAGCTCCCTTCTGGGACTCAGATGAGACGAGCTCCATGCTGGAAGTCAAAGCCCCATGCTTAATGCCCGAGGTCCATGCGGGAAATCAGAGCTCCCTTCTGGGACTCAGATGAGACGAGCTCCATGCTGGAAGTCAGAGCGTAATGCCAGAGGTCCATGCGGGAAATCAGAGCTCCCTTCTGGGACTCAGATGAGACGAGCTCCATGCTGAGCAAGTCCCAAATGCAGCCTCATGCCAAACGAGAGGTCCCATGCGGGACTAGTGATCAGCACGCATCAAAAGTCACAAAGTGCTATCCGAGCTCACGAAAGACTGCCAGTCTCAGCAAAGCGAGCATCATGCAAAAGTCAGTAGCCTTAATGCCGAGGTCCATGCGGGAAATCAGAGCTCCCTTCGGGACTCAGATGAGACGAGCTCCATGCTGGAAGTGAGAGCCCCATGCCTAATGCCGAGGTCCATGCGGGAAATCAGAGCTCCCTTCTGGGACTCAGATGAGACGAGCTCCATGCTGGAAGTCAGCGCTTAATGCCAGAGGTCCATGCGGGAAATCAGAGCTCCCTCTGGGACTCAGATGAGACGAGCTCCATG
>NW_026905053.1:0-2412 GCF_024500275.1 Phycodurus eques | reverse complement strand
GCATGGAGCTCGTCTCATCTGAGTCCAGGAAGGGAGCTCTGATTTCCCGCATGGACCTCTGGCATTAAGCTCTGACTTCCAGCATGGAGCTCGTCTCATCTGAGTCCCAGAAGGGAGCTCTGATTTCCCGCATGGACCTCTGGGCATTAAGCATGGCTGACTTCCAGCATGGAGCTCGTCTCATCTGAGTCCCAGAAGGGAGCTCTTATTTCCCGCATGGACCTCGGGCATTAAGCATGGGGCTTTGACTTCCAGCATGGAGCTCGTCTCATCTGAGTCCCAGAAGGGAGCTCTGATTTCCCGCATGGACCTCGGGCATTAAGGCTACTTTGTTACATTTTGGGATGAATGCTGGGCTTTGCTGAGACTGTGCAAGATGCTTTGCGTGAGCTCCGGATAGGCGACTTTGTGACATTTTGGGATGCGTGCTGGTACTTTGCTGGGACTGAGTGCCGCTGCATTTTGGGATCCATGCGGGTCCGTTTTGGGACTGAGTGCCGCTGCATTTGGAATACATGATGGTCCGTTTTGGGGGCCAGGCTGGGACTTAGTGCCGCTGCATTTTGGGATCTTTGGCTTGCATGGAGCTCGTCTCATCTGAGTCCCAGAGGGAGCTCTGATTTCCCGCATGGACCTCTGGCATTACGCTCTGACTTCCAGCATGGAGCTCGTCTCATCTGAGTCCCAGAAGGGAGCTCTGATTTCCCGCATGGACCTCGGGCATTAAGCATGGGGCTCTGACTTCCAGCATGGAGCTCGGTCTCATCTGAGTCCCAGAAGGGAGCTCTTACTTCCCGCATGGACCTCGGGCATTAAGCTCTGACTTCCAGCATGGAGCTCGTCTCATCTGAGTCCCAGAAGGGAAGCTCTTATTCCCGCATGGACCTCGGGCATTAGGCATGGGCTCTCACCTTCCAGCATGGAGCTCGTCTCATCTGAGTCCCAGAAGGGAGCTCTTATTTCCCGCATGGACCTCTGGCATTAAGCTCTGACTTCCAGCATGGAGCTCGTCTCATCTGAGACCCGGAAGGGAGCTCTTATTTCCCGCATGGACCTCGGGCATTAAGCATGGAGCGCTCGACTTCCAGCATGGAGCTCGTCTCATCTGAGACCGGAAGGGAGCTCTGATTTCCCGCATGGACCTCGGGCATTAAGGCTACTTTGTTACATTTTGGGATGAATGCTGGGCTTTGCTGAGACTGTGCAAGATGCTTTGCGTGAGCTCCGGATAGGCGACTTTGTGACATTTTGGGATGCGTGCTGGTACTTTGCTGGGCCTGAGTGCCGCTGCATTTTGGGATCCATGCGGGTCCGTTTTGGGACTGAGTGCCGCTGCATTTTGGAATACATGATGGTCCGTTTTGGGGTCCAGGCTGGGACTTAGTGCCGCTGCATTTTGGGATCTTTGGCTTGCATGGAGCTCGTCTCATCTGAGTCCCAGAAGGGAGCTCTGATTTCCCGCATGGACCTCGGGCATTAGGCATGGGGCTCTCACTTCCAGCATGGAGCTCGTCTCATCTGAGTCCCGGAAGGGAGCTCTGATTTCCCGCATGGACCTCGGGCATTAAGCATGGGGCTCTGACTTCCAGCATGGAGCTCGTCTCATCTGAGTCCCAGAAGGGAGCTCTTATTTCCCGCATGGACCTCTGGCATTAAGCTCTGACTTCCAGCATGGAGCTCGTCTCATCTGAGTCCCAGAAGGGAGCTCTTATTTCCGCATGGACCTCGGGCATTAAGCATGGAGCGCTGACTTCCAGCATGGAGCTCGTCTCATCTGAGTCCCAGAAGGAGCTCTGATTTCCCGCATGGACCTCTGGCATTACGCTCTGACTTCCAGCATGGAGCTCGTCTCATCTGAGTCCCAGAAGGGAGCTCTGATTTCCCGCATGGACCTCGGGCATTAGGCATGGGGCTCTCACTTCCAGCATGGAGCTCGTCTCATCTGAGTCCCGGAAGGGAGCTCTGATTTCCCGCATGGACCTCTGGCATTAAGCTATGACTTCCAGCATGGAGCTCGTCTCATCTGAGTCCCGGAAGGGAGCTCTGATTTCCCGCATGGACCTCTGGCATTACGCTCTGACTTCCAGCATGGAGCTCGTCTCATCTGAGTCCCAGAAGGGAGCTCTGATTTCCCGCATGGACCTCTGGCATTAAGCTCTGACTTCCAGCATGGAGCTCGTCTCATCTGAGTCCCGGAAGGGAGCTCTGATTTCCCGCATGGACCTCGGGCATTAAGCATGGGGCTTTGACTTCAGCATGGAGCTCGTCTCATCTGAGTCCCAGAAGGGAGCTCTGATTTCCCGCATGGACCTCGGGCATTAAGCATGGGGCTTTGACTTCCAGCATGGAGCTCGTCTCATCTGAGTCCCAGAAGGGAGCTCTTATTTTCCCGCATGGACCTCGGGCATTAAG
>NW_026905052.1:0-2414 GCF_024500275.1 Phycodurus eques | reverse complement strand
TAAGATTTGAAGCAAACGATGGGTGGGAATCCAGCTTTCAGGGGAGGCTTCTTCCAAGCCTCTCGGAGGTCGTGGGTTCCGAACAGCGAGGGTCAAAGGACTCGGTTTCGCTCCAGTCGTAGGCCTTTATTGACGAAATTGTAATATGACGACCTATGTGATTTTGGCAGGACTTTTTTGCGCCTACTTTTCAGCTATTGGGCTAAGATTTGAAACAAACGATCGGTGGGAATCCAGCTTTCAGGGGAGGCCTCCCCCGAGTCTCTGGACGGCTGTGGGGCCGAACGGCGAGCGATAAAGCACTCGGTTTCTCTCCAGTAGGAGGCCTTTATTGACTAAATTGTAACATGACGACCTATGTGATTTTGGCAGGTCTTTTTAGCGCTTACTTTTGAGCTTGTGGGCTAAGATTTGAAACAAACGATCGGTGGGAATCCAGCTTTCAGGGGAGGCCTCCCCCGAGGCTCTGGACGGCTGTGGGGCCGAACGGCGAGCGTCAAAGGATTCGGTTTCTCTCCAGTAGTAGGCCTTTACTGAGTAAATTGTAACATGACGACCTATGTGACTTTGCCAGGACTTTATAGCGCTTACGTTTGAGCTACTGGGCTAAGATTTAAAACAAACGATCGGTGGGAATCCAGCTTTCAGGGGAGGCCTCTTCCAAGACTCTGGACGGCTGTGGGGCCGAGCCGCGAGCGTTAAAGCACTCAGTTTTGCTCGAGTACCATGACGACCTGTATGAATTCAGCACGACATTCGGTCGCTTAATTTCAGCCTAGCGGGGTAGGAATTCACACAGACAATCCTTGGGAATCCAGCTTTCAGGGGAGGCCTCCCCCGAGGCTCTGGACGGCTGTGGGGCCGAACGGCGAGCGTCAAAGGATTTGGTTTCTCTCCAGTAGTAGGCCTTAACTGAGTAAATTGTAACATGACGACCTATGTGACTTTGCCAGGACTTTATAGCGCTTACGTTTGAGCTACTGGGCTAAGATTTGAAACAAACGATCAGTGGGAATCCAGCTTTCAGGGGAGGCCCCCCCCCGGGTCTCTGGACGGCTGTGGGGCCGAGCGGCGAACGTTAAAGCACTCAGTTTTGCTCGAGTAATAGGCCTTTATTGACTAAATTGTAACATGACGACCTATGTGATTTTGGCAGGACTTTTTAGCGCTTACGTTTGAGCTAGTGGGCCAAGATTTAAAACATACGATCGGTGGGAATCCAACTTTCAGGGGAGGCCTCCCACGAGTCTCTGGACGCCTGTGGGGCCGAGCGGCGAGCGTTAAAGCACTCAGTTTCGCTCGAGTACCATGACGACCGATTTGACTTCGGCACGGCTTTAGGTCGCTTAATTTCAGCCTAGTGGGCTAGGAATTAACACAGACAATCCTTGGGAATCCAGCTTTCAAGGGAGGCCTCTTCGAAGCCGCTCGGAGCTCGTGAGACCGAACGGTGAGCGTCAAAGCACTCGGTTTCGCTCCAGTAGTAGGCCTTTATTGACTAAATTGTAACATGACGAACTATGTGAATTTGGCAGGACTTTTTAGCGCTTACTTTTGTGCTAGTGGGCTACGATTTGAAACAAACGATCGGTGGGAATCCAGCTTTCAGGGGAGTCCTCCCCCGAGTCTCTGGACAGCTGTGGGGTCGAACAGCGAGCGTCAAAGCACTCGGTTTCTCTCCAGTAGTAGGCCTTTATTGACTAAATTGTAACATGACGACCTATGTGATTTTGGCAGGACCTTTTAGCGCTTACTTTTGAGCTAGTGAGCTAAGATTTTAAACAAACGATCGGTGGAAATCCAGCTTTCAGGGGAGGCCTCCCGCGAGTCTCTGAATTGCTGTGGGGCCGAACGGCGAGCGTCAAAGCACTCGGTTTCTCTCCAGTAGTTGGCCTTTATTGACTAAATTGTAACATGACGACCTATGTGATTTTGGCAGGACTTTTTAGCGCCTACTTTTCAGCTACTGGGCTAAGATTTGAAATAAACGATCGGTGGGAATCCAACTTTCAGGGGAGTCCTCCCCCGAGTCTCTGGACGGCTGTGGGGCCGAGCGGCGACCGTTAAAGGACTCAGTTTCGCTCCAGTAGTAGGCCTTTATTGACTAAATTGTAACATGACGACCTATGTGACTTTGGCAGGACGTTTTAGCGCTTACTTTTGAGCTAGTGGGCTAAGATTTGAAACAAATGATCGGTGGGAATCCAGCTTTCAGGGGAGGCCTCCCCCGACTCTCTGGACGGCTTTGGGGCCGAGCGGCGACCGTTAAAGCACTCAATTTCGCTCGAGTACCATGACGACCGATTTGACTTCGGCACGGCTTTAGGTCGCTTAATTTCAGCCTAGCGGGCTAGGAATTCACACAGACAATCCTTGGGAATCCGGCTTTCAAGGGGGCTTTCTTTCGCTTTTCC
>NW_026905051.1:0-2417 GCF_024500275.1 Phycodurus eques | reverse complement strand
TTTTGGGATGAATGCTGGGCTTTGCTGAGACTGTGCAAGATGCTTTGCGTGAGCTCCGGATAGGCGACTTTGTGACATTTTGGGATGCGTGCTGGTTACTTTGCTGGGACTGAGTGCCGCTGCATTTTGGGATCCATGCGGGTCCGTTTTGGGACTGAGTGCCGCTGCATTTTGGAATACATGATGTCCGTTTGGGGTCCAGGCTGGGACTTAGTGCCGCTGCATTTTGGGATCTTTGGCTTGCATGGAGCTCGTCTCATCTGAGTCCCAGAAGGGAGCTCTGATTTCCCGCATGGACCTCTGGCATTACGCTCTGACTTCCAGCATGGAGCTCGTCTCATCTGAGTCCTGGAAGGGAGCTCTGATTTCCCGCATGGACCTCTGCATTAAGCTCTGACTTCCAGCATGGAGCTCGTCTCATCTGAGTCCCAGAAGGGAGCTCTGACTTCCCGCATGGACCTCGGGCATTAAGCATGGAGCTCTGACTTCCAGCATGGAGCTCGTCTCATCTGAGTCCCGGAAGGGAGCTCTGATTTCCCGCATGGACCTCGGGCATTAAGCATGGGGCTTTGACTTCCAGCATGGAGCTCGTCTCATCTGAGTCCCAGAAGGGAGCTCTGACTTCCCGCATGGACCTCGGGCATTAAGCTCTGACTTCCAGCATGGAGCTCGTCTCATCTGAGTCCCAGAAGGGAGCTCTTATTTCCCGCATGGACCTCTGGCATTAAGCTCTGACTTCCAGCATGGAGCTCGTCTCATCTGAGACCCGGAAGGGAGCTCTTATTTCCCGCATGGACCTCGGGCATTAAGCATGGAGCGCTGACTTCCAGCATGGAGCTCGTCTCATCTGAGACCCGGAAGGGAGCTCTGATTTCCCGCATGGACCTCGGGCATTAAGGCTACTTTGTTACATTTTGGGATGAATGCTGGGCTTTGCTGAGACTGTGCAAGATGCTTTGCGTGAGCTCCGGATAGGCGACTTTGTGACATTTTGGGATGCGTGCTGGTACTTTGCTGGGCCTGAGTGCCGCTGCATTTTGGGATCCATGCGGGTCCGTTTTGGGACTGAGTGCCGCTGCATTTTGGAATACATGATGGTCCGTTTTGGGGTCCAGGCTGGGACTTAGTGCCGCTGCATTTTGGGATCTTTGGCTTGCATGGAGCTCGTCTCATCTGAGTCCCAGAAGGGAGCTCTGATTTCCCGCATGGACCTCGGGCATTAGGCATGGGGCTCTCACTTCCAGCATGGAGCTCGTCTCATCTGAGTCCCGGAAGGGAGCTCTGATTTCCCGCATGGACCTCGGGCATTAAGCATGGGGCTCTGACTTCCAGCATGGAGCTCGTCTCATCTGAGTCCCAGAAGGGAGCTCTTATTTCCCGCATGGACCTCTGGCATTAAGCTCTGACTTCCAGCATGGAGCTCGTCTCATCTGAGTCCCAGAAGGGAGCTCTTATTTCCCGCATGGACCTCGGGCATTAAGCATGGAGCGCTGACTTCCAGCATGGAGCTCGTCTCATCTGAGTCCCAGAAGGGAGCTCTGATTTCCCGCATGGACCTCTGGCATTACGCTCTGACTTCCAGCATGGAGCTCGTCTCATCTGAGTCCCAGAAGGGAGCTCTGATTTCCCGCATGGACCTCGGGCATTAGGCATGGGGCTCTCACTTCCAGCATGGAGCTCGTCTCATCTGAGTCCCGGAAGGGAGCTCTGATTTCCCGCATGGACCTCTGGCATTAAGCTATGACTTCCAGCATGGAGCTCGTCTCATCTGAGTCCCGGAAGGGAGCTCTGATTTCCCGCATGGACCTCTGGCATTACGCTCTGACTTCCAGCATGGAGCTCGTCTCATCTGAGTCCCGGAAGGGAGCTCTGATTTCCCGCATGGACCTCTGGCATTACGCTCTGACTTCCAGCATGGAGCTCGTCTCATCTGAGTCCCAGAAGGGAGCTCCGACTTGCCGCATGGACCTCGGGCATTACGCTCTGACTTCCAGCATGGAGCTCGTCTCATCTGAGTCCCAGAAGGGAGCTCTGATTTCCCGCATGGACCTCGGGCATTAAGCTCTCACTTCCAGCATGGAGCTCGTCTCATCTGAGTCCCGGAAGGGAGCTCTGATTTCCCGCATGGACCTCTGGCATTACGCTCTGACTTCCAGCATGGAGCTCGTCTCATCTGAGTCCCAGAAGGGAGCTCTGATTTCCCGCATGGACCTCGGGCATTAGGCATGGGGCTCTCACTTCCAGCATGGAGCTCGTCTCATCTGAGTCCCGGAAGGGAGCTCTGATTTCCCGCATGGACCTCTGGCATTAAGGCTACTTTGTTACATTTTGGGATGAATGCTGGGCTTTGCTGAGACTGTGCAAGATGCTTTGCCTGAGCTCCGGATAGGCGACTTTGTGACATTTTGGGATGCGTG
>NW_026905050.1:0-2432 GCF_024500275.1 Phycodurus eques | reverse complement strand
ATCAAGAAAGTGTACAGCAGAGGGAGATGGGAAGCATTTTTAAGCAATAAAAACTGCAAATGTGTGTAAAATTTCAACCAAAGCTTTGGATTCAAACCACTGCCTGTAACTAGTAAAAAGGGGAGAGTTTTTTCTCTAAAAAGCAAGAGAATTTACAAGGAAAGCATCCCTTCGTGAAGTTATGAGTTACAATAAAAAAAAGTGTACAGAAGATGGAGCTTGGAAGCATTTTTAAGCGATAAAAACTGTAAATGTGTGTAAACTCAAACCAAAGGTTTGGGATTCAAACCACTGCCTGTAACTCGTATAAAGGGGAGAGTTTCTACTCCTAAAAATCAAGAGAATTTAAATGGGAAAGCATCCTTTGTGAAGTTATAAGTGAAAATAAAAAAAGTGTACAGCAGGCGCTGGAAGCATTTTTAAGCGATAAAAACTGCAAATGTGTGTAAAACTCCAACTAAAGCTTTGGTATTCAAACCACTGCCTGTAACCAGTATAAAGGAGAGAGTTTTACTCTAAATGCAAGAGAATTTACTTGGAAAGCATCCTTTGTGAAGTTTGAGTCACAATAAAAAAAGTGTACAGCAGAGGGAGCTGGGAAGCATTTTTAAGCAATAAAACTGCAAATGTGTGTAAAACACCAACCAAAGCTTTGGTATTCAAACCACTGCCTGTAACACGTATAAGGGAGGGGTTTACTCTAAAAAGCAAGAGAATTTACCGGGAAAGCATCCTTCGTGAAGTTATGAGTTACAATAAAAAAAGTGTACAGCAGAGGGAGCTGGGAAGCATTTTTAAGCGATAAAAACTGCAAATGTGTGTAAAACTCAAACCAAAGGTTTTGGGATTCAAACCACTGCCTGTAACCCGTATAAAGGGGAAGTTCTACTCTAAAAAGAAAGATAATTTACTGGGAAAGCATCTTTAGTGAAGTTATGAGTTACAATAAAAAAAGTGCCAGCTGAGGGAGCTGGGAAGCATTTTTAAGCAATAAAAACTGCAATGTGTGTAAAACTCCAACCAAAGCTTTGGGATTCAAACCACTGCCTGTAACTAGTATAAAGGGGAGAGTTTTAGTCTAAAATGCAAGAGAATTTACTTGGAAAGCATCCTTTTGTGAAGTTTATGAGTCAAAATCAAGAAAGTGTACAGCAGAGGGAGCTGGGAAGCATTTTTAAGGAAATAAAAACAGCAAATGTGTGTAAAACTCCAACCAAAGCTTTGGGATTCAAACCACTGCCTGTAACTAGTTTAAAGGGGTTAATTTTACTCTAAAAAGCAAGAGAATTTACTGGGAAAGCATCCTTTGTGAAGTTATGATTTACAATAGAAAAAGTGTCCAACAGAGGGAGCTGGGAAGCATTTTTTAAGCAATAAAAACTGCAAATGTGTGTAAAACTCCTACCAAAGCTTTGGGTTTCAAACCACTGCCTGTACTCGGTTAAAGGGGAGAGTTTTAATCTAAAAATCAAGACAATTTACTTGGAAAGCATCATTTGTGAAGTTATGAGTCAAAATAAAGAAAGTGGACAGCAGAGGAGTTGGAAGCATTTTTAAGCAATAAAAACTGCAAATGTTTGTAAAACTCCAACCAAAGCTTTGGGATTCAAACCACTGCCTGTAACTAGGAAAAGGAGATAGTTTTATACTTTTTAAAGCAAGAGATATTTACTGGGAAAGCATCCTTTGTGAAGTTATGAGTCCAAAAATAAAAAATGGTGTACAGCAGGCGCTGGGAAGCATTTTAAGCAATACAAACTGCAAATGTGTGTAAACTCCAAACAAAGCTTTGGGTTTCAAACCACTGCTTGTAACTAGTATAAAGCGGGTAGATTTCTACTCTAACAAACAAGCGACTTTACTGGGAAAGCATCCTTTGTGAAGTTATGATGAAATATAAAAAGTGTACAGCAGGACCGCTGGGAAGCATTTTTTAAGCAATAAAAAAAGCAAATGTGGTGTAAACTCCAACCAAAGCTTTGGGGATTCAAACCACTGCCTGGAACTATTATAAATGGATGTTTTCCTCTAAAATGGCACAGAGACTTACTGGGAAGCTCCTTTGTGAAGGTCCTGATCACAATTTATCACATCATGCTTTTAATTGGCTCGAGGCTAAGGATACAAAGGTATGGATTTTTAAAATGATTCGTAATTATTGCACATTATTGTGTGGACCTCAAGTTCGCATCATCCACACAAAAAAATCCAAATAGACCAGCCAACAATTGGAGAAGAAAGATGACGCGATCCGCTCGAGATATTTCTAAGCGAAATATGATATTTTTTAAATATAAAATTTAGCTTTTCATCTAACCATGTGGCTTACGGCCATACTACCCTGAAAACGCCCGATCTCGTCCGATCTCGGAAGCTAAGCAGGGGCGGGCCTGGTTAGTACTTGGATGGGAGACCGCCTGGGAATACCAGGT
>NW_026905049.1:0-2436 GCF_024500275.1 Phycodurus eques | reverse complement strand
AGGAGCACAGAGCTCCTGCTGCCTGGACTGCTCATGCTCCACTAACGAGTGCAGCTGTGCCAAACCTCCACGCCTGCAGCCACTCTACCACACAACGAGCCTTCTCAGGGTAGTATGGCCATAAGCCGCATGGTTACCTGAAAAGCAACATTTTATATTTAAAAAATATCATATTTCGCTTAAAAATGTCTCGAGCGGATCGCGTCATCTTTATTCTCCAATTGTTGGCTGGTCTATTTTGGATTTTTTTGTGTGGATGATGCGAACTCATTCTCAACACTGCAAATGTGTGATCAGATCATAGATTTTGAAAAGTAAACACACTAGAGAATTTGAGAACTTGTACGCTGCCAAAACTCATGTGGATGTGGAGGGTCCGAGAGGATTTTGCACGCTCTTGTCTTCGTTCTTGCAGCGTCCAAGTCCTCAAGGGTGGGTAGGGGGGTACCGACAATCCTTTCAGCAGTTTTGATTGTCCATTGCAGTCGGAGTTTGTCCTTTTTTTTAAGCAGCACCAAACCAGACTGTGATGGAAGAACACAGGACTGACTTGATGACCGCTGTGTGGAACTGCCTCAGCTCCGGTGGCAGGCCGTGCTTTCTCAGAAGCCGCAGGAAGTACATCCTCTGCTGGGCCTTTTTGAGGACGGAGTTGATGTTGGTCGCCCACTTCAGGTCCTGAGAGACTGTAATTCCCAGGAACTTGAAGGTCTCGACGGTTGACACAGGACAGTTGGACAGCGTGAGGGGCAGCTGTGGCGAAGGATGCCTCCTGATGTCCACGATCAACTCTACAGTCTTGAGCGTGTTCAGCTCCAGGTTGTGTTGGCCGCACCACAGCTCAAACCTCTCCACTTCCTGTCGATATGCAGACTCGTCAGTCTTTAATGAGGCCGATGTCTGTGGTGTCGTCTGCAAACCTCAGGAGTTTGACAGCCGGGTGTGTTGAGTTGCAGTGGTGCCCTACCCCAGCCTCACCTGCTGTGTTCAGCACGTCAAGAAGCTGTAAATCCATTGGCAGATTGCAGGCGAGACGCTGAGCTGGAGAAGCTTGGAGGAGAGGAGTTCGGGAATGGTGTTGAACACAGAAATGAAGTCCAGTAGGTCCCCGCGCCATCGAGGTGTTCTCGAATGAAGTGCTGTCCCATATTGACTGCTTCTTCCGCAGACCTGTTTGCTCGGTAGGCAAACTGCAGGGGGTCCAGCAGTGGACATGTGGCGCTCTTGAGGTGGTCCAGCACGAGCCGTTCAAAGGACTTCATGACCACAGATGTCAAGGCAACAGACCTGTTGTCATTCAGACCTGAGATTGCAGGTTTCTTGAGGACTGGAATAATGGTGGAACGTTTCAAACAAGATGGTACTTCGCACAGTCCCAGAGATCTATTGAAGATCTGTGTGAAAACTGGAGCGAGCTGGTCCATGCAGGATGGGGACACAAGGTCAAGACCTGCCACTTTGTTAATCTTTTGTGGTTTGAAGATACGTCTCACATCCTGTTCGTGGAAGGTCAACGCAGAAGTCGGTGGTCCAGCTGGGTGGGAGTGGGGTGTGAAAGTGTCCTTTTCAAATCTGGAGTAGAAGGTGTTCAAGTCGTCGGCTAGTCTTTTATTGTTCTCAGCTTGGGGGGATTGGTCGCTTGTATTTGGTCAGCGATTGTAATGCATGCCAGACAGATTTTGAGTCGTTAGCGGTAAACTGTTTTTCTAACTTTACTGCATACCTTCTCTTTGCAATGTTAATTTCTTTAGTCAGCTGGTTTCTAGCGCGATTATACAGGGCCCTTTCACCACTTCGATATGCATCCTCTTTAGCCTGGCGAAGTTGCTTAAGTTTGGCAGTGAATCACGGTTTGTTATTGAACGTGCGACATGACTTTGTTAGTACACACACCTCTTCACAGAAAGTCATATAGGATGTGACAGCGTCCATCTATTCATCCAGGCTGCCAGCTGAATTTTCAAAGACACTCCAGTCTGTGCAGTCTAGACCGCTTTGCTTCATTGGTCCACTTTTTGACTGTTTTCACCGTAAGCTTTGACCATTTAAGTTCTTACCTATTTGTTGGTATTAAGTGAATTAAGCAGTGATCAGACGAACCCAGAGGTATAGCACGATATGCGTTATTTAGCGTAGTATAGCAGTGGTCTAAAATGTTGTCTTCCCTGGTAGGACAATGTGCTGCTCGTATTTAGGGAGTTTTGTGGTTGAGTTTTAGCAGTGCGGCATTGATGTTAGCTTGGGGCGGAATGTAAACACCGGCGAGGATGAAAGACACAAACTCACGAGGCGAGTAGAATGGCTTACCGTTCAAAAACAGCAACTCTAAATGCGGGCTGCAGTGTGTGCTGAGCTCTGTGACATCGGTACACCATCATTTCATCTGAGTAAGTACTCTTCAACATCGTGTGGGTGATATAAAAGCAGTCTTCACAT
>NW_026905048.1:0-2459 GCF_024500275.1 Phycodurus eques | reverse complement strand
ACTTCCAGCATGGAGCTCGTCTCATCTGAGTCCCAGAAGGGAGCTCTGATTTCCCGCATGGACCTCGGGCATTAGCATGGGGCTCTGACTTCCAGCATGGAGCTCGTCTCATCTGAGTCCCAGAAGGGAGCTCTGATTTCCCGCATGGACCTCGGGCATTAGCATGGGGCTCTGACTTCCAGCATGGAGCTCGTCTCATCTGAGTCCCAGAAGGGAGCTCTGATTTCCCGCATGGACCTCTGGCATTAAGCTCTGACTTCCAGCATGGAGCTCGTCTCATCTGAGTCCCAGAAGGGAGCTCTGATTTCCCGCATGGACCTCTGGCATTAAGCTCTGACTTCCAGCATGGAGCTCGTCTCATCTGAGTCCCAGAAGGGAGCTCTGATTTCCCGCATGGACCTCGGGCATTAAGCATGGGGCTCTGACTTCCAGCATGGAGCTCGTCTCATCTGAGTCCCGGAAGGGAGCTCTGATTTCCCGCATGGACCTCGGGCATTAAGGCTACTTTGTTACATTTTGGGATGAATGCTGGGCTTTGCTGAGACTGTGCAAGATGCTTTGCGTGAGCTCCGGATAGGCGACTTTGTGACATTTTGGGATGCGTGCTGGTACTTTGCTGGGACTGAGTGCCGCTGCATTTTGGGATCCATGCGGGTCCGTTTTGGGACTGAGTGCCGCTGCATTTTGGAATACATGATGGTCCGTTTTGGGGTCCAGGCTGGGACTTAGTGCCGCTGCATTTTGGGATCTTTGGCTTGCATGGAGCTCGTCTCATCTGAGTCCCAGAAGGGAGCTCTGATTTCCCGCATGGACCTCTGGCATTACGCTCTGACTTCCAGCATGGAGCTCGTCTCATCTGAGTCCTGGAAGGGAGCTCTGATTTCCCGCATGGACCTCTGGCATTAAGCTCTGACTTCCAGCATGGAGCTCGTCTCATCTGAGTCCCAGAAGGGAGCTCTGATTTCCCGCATGGACCTCGGGCATTAAGCATGGAGCTCTGACTTCCAGCATGGAGCTCGTCTCATCTGAGTCCCAGAAGGGAGCTCTGATTTCCCGCATGGACCTCGGGCATTAAGCATGGGGCTCTGACTTCCAGCATGGAGCTCGTCTCATCTGAGTCCCAGAAGGGAGCTCTGATTTCCCGCATGGACCTCTGGGCATTAAGCTCTGACTTCCAGCATGGAGCTCGTCTCATCTGAGTCCCAGAAGGGAGCTCTGATTTCCCGCATGGACCTCTGGCATTAAGCTCTGACTTCCAGCATGGAGCTCGTCTCATCTGAGTCCCGGAAGGGAGCTCTGATTTCCCGCATGGACCTCGGGCATTAAGCATGGAGCGCTGACTTCCAGCATGGAGCTCGTCTCATCTGAGTCCCGGAAGGGAGCTCTGATTTCCCGCATGGACCTCGGGCATTAAGGCTACTTTGTTACATTTTGGGATGAATGCTGGGCTTTGCTGAGACTGTGCAAGATGCTTGCGTGAGCTCCGGATAGGCGACTTTGTGACATTTTGGGATGCGTGCTGGTACTTTGCTGGGACTGAGTGCCGCTGCATTTTGGGATCCATGCGGGTCCGTTTTGGGGACTGAGTGCCGCTGCATTTTGGAATACATGATGGTCCGTTTTGGGGTCCAGGCTGGGACTTAGTGCCGCTGCATTTTGGGATCTTTGGCTTGCATGGAGCTCGTCTCATCTGAGTCCCAGAAGGGAGCTCTGATTCCCGCATGGACCTCGGGCATTAGCATGGGGCTCTGACTTCAGCATGGAGCTCGTCTCATCTGAGTCCCGGAAGGGAGCTCTGATTTCCCGCATGGACCTCTGGCATTAAGCATGGGGCTGACTTCCAGCATGGAGCTCGTCTCATCTGAGTCCCAGAAGGGAGCTCTGATTTCCCGCATGGACCTCTGGCATTAAGCTCTGACTTCCAGCATGGAGCTCGTCTCATCTGAGTCCCAGAAGGGAGCTCTTATTTCCCGCATGGACCTCGGGCATTAAGCATGGAGCTCTGACTTCCAGCATGGAGCTCGTCTCATCTGAGTCCCAGAAGGGAGCTCTGATTTCCCGCATGGACCTCTGGCATTAAGCTCTGACTTCCAGCATGGAGCTCGTCTCATCTGAGTCCCAGAAGGGAGCTCTGATTTCCCGCATGGACCTCGGGCATTAGGCATGGGGCTCTCACTTCCAGCATGGAGCTCGTCTCATCTGAGTCCGGAAGGGAGCTCTGATTTCCCGCATGGACCTCTGGCATTAAGCTTGACTTCCAGCATGGAGCTCGTCTCATCTGAGTCCCGGAAGGGAGCTCTGATTTCCCGCATGGACCTCTGGCATTACGCTCTGACTTCCAGCATGGAGCTCGTCTCATCTGAGTCCCAGAAGGGAGCTCTGATTTCCCGCATGGACCTCGGCATTAAGCTGGGGCTTTGACTTCAGCATGGAGCTCGTCTCATCTGAGTCCCGGAAGG
>NW_026905047.1:0-2462 GCF_024500275.1 Phycodurus eques | reverse complement strand
ACTGCGAGAGGTATGCAGCAGCATCGAAAAATGCTCACATGTGGTGCTTATGCACCAGCTCTACGTACACACCATACACTCCACAACCGCTTTCATCAACTCACGACTATTTACCTTTTCAATCAAGCAAAAAATGAAAAATTATCATTGTTAGAACAAGCGCATATTCAGTTTACACCTGTCAATACTAACATGGCCGACGGTGTAACTGAAGGAATGCATTTGTGTGAGGAGAAGGATAGAAAAGACAAAGCATGTCGTTCTGATTTATTGTCGGAACTGTTGAAGGAAGGGAGAAAGTTGTTTACGGATGGTTGTTGTTATAGGAAAAACAATGGGGAACTAGTGGCTGGATGGGCTGTAATTGAACGAGTAGTGAACGAAAGGAGTCGTTTAACGTATGAATGCAACGTTAAAACAAAAATTGGCTAAATGCTGTGCACAGTCAAATGTGTCATGGTTGAGAGCTCTCCCGATTGTGCTCATGTCCATCAGAGCATCTGTAAATAGTACACACAAACTCAGCCATTTCGAACTATACCATGTTTATTTATTTTCCTGGTCCAGTTTCTGGCTCCTCTTTTGAGTCACTTTCTTCCTTGTCGTGACTGTCTTACTTTGATGAATTAAGGTGTTCTGTCCAGCTTTAAAGGCATCCAGTTGGACGGCGATAATCCACCTGCATCTGTTTGGCTTCGAGTGATAAAGAGGAAGTGGTCTGAACCAAGGTGGACGGGACTGTTCACCGTGACTGCGAGGACTTCACACGCCTACCAACTTGAAGGAAAAGGGACTACCTGGTTCCACAGTTCACAATGTCGTGTTGCCAAACCACTTTGATTGTTTTATAAGTGTTGCATTTATTGCCTTCAGTTGCATTCGGCAAACGGAAAATTTAGTAGACCAACAATTCATGTAGCAGGAGAAAGGGTACCAAGCAAATGTGGAATACCATTTCAAATTACAATTAATCACAAGGAAAGGATCAAACAATGCTTACGGTTTCGACTTGTGCGAAGTGATGAACTGTGGCGGCTATAACAGCTCGTATAGAGGAACATACATCTACTTATGTTTTGACCAGATGGTACAGACCCGATGCGCGCAGAATTTGCCATATAGTCACACATGGTGTCAGACAGCGCAAACCACCCATTTTATCCAGGTGGACCCCACAAAAAATGGTGGACAAAGGCATTAAGGGCCAGAAAAACCATAATGCAATAATGGATAGAATAAAATTCCAAAGAAATTATGATTCAACACAAAACCCTATAATGCTGAGCATCAATGGTCAGGTAATTGGAATAACACATTCATATTTAATGATAGGAGCGGATGCTTCTGGAAGAGATCCACGTGGTCTTATCCACATCAATGTATTTGAGGAAGAACAAACGGCTAAAAACCAATCAAGTTCCAAGGCTGTCGCAAACCCTCCTGTCGTACAAATACTTAACCCACCTCGCAAAGTGGAAATTTTCAACACAGACAAAATTACATCAAGTCATATTTTAGCTTTAGCCACAGGAAACACACAACAAAACCTGTAGATAGCCTACTTACAAGAAACGGCCTGACTTTGTCACGTACGTGGTTAGGGCGAGGGCGAGTAATGCAAGGCAAGAACATGGTGGACCCAATTGCAGGGAAGCAGGGAGGAAAGGCAGGAGTGCGGGAGTCTCAAAATAATAATATTTAATCTTCAAAAAGGGAAAACTGAACAAAGTCCCACAACAGATACCAATCAAATCAAAGTAACAAAGAAACACTCGAATATCTAAAACTGGAAACAAACTATGACCTGTGAGTAGGACGTGGAATAGAAAGGGAAAATGACACCTGACAATGACATACCACAATGATAAAGACAACTGGCGACTATGACATGGCAAAGACGTGACAACGACAATGAACCGACAAGAGCTGAAAGAAACCAGGGAACTAAATACAAACACATTGACGAGATAACGAGGAACACCTGGACAAGACACGAGTGGCTGGAGAGAGCTGATTGGTCGACAAAGTAGACGAGAACAGGTGGACACAACAACCTAATGAGCACACGACAAACATGGAACACAGGAAAACATGGAACAAAACTAAACACAACCCAAACCAAAACACAAACCATGACAGACTTGGCAATTTTGGGGATTGTATAATGTGTGCAGCAGCACGACCCACTGTATATTCAGCTCCAGGACCAATTATGGATATTGATTCACTAAATTGCATGATTGAAATATACAAAATAAATCATAACGTTAGCTCTCGATGCGTATGAGAATGAGAATGTGGCCAAAAATTATTAATTGAATATGTGGCCAAAATTACCTCGAAGTACAGTACCACTCATGGCCCCATTATGCAGAAGGAAATTACACTTGTTTAAAGCATGACAGAATTAACCAGAACAAAACTGAAACTGTGGGGGTATTTCCATTTTGTCATAATATAAT
>NW_026905046.1:0-2472 GCF_024500275.1 Phycodurus eques | reverse complement strand
AAACGTTTTTTCCTACCAGGGAAAATAATACTTTAGACCACTGCTACACTACGGTAAAAAACGCATACCGTGCTATACCTCGTGCAGCCCTGGGCTCGTCTGATCACTGCTTAATTCACTTAATACCGACGTACAAGCAGGAACTTAAATGTGCGAAGCCTACAGTGAAAACAGTCAAAAAGTGGACCAATGAAGCAAAGATGGAACTTCAAAGCTGTTTAGACTGCACAGACTGGAGTGTCTTTGAAAATTCAGCTGGCAGGAAGATGCATATCAGAGCGGGGAATGGGCCCTGTATAATCGAGCTAGAAACCAGCTTACTAAAGAAATTAACATTGCAAAGAGGATCTATGCAGCAAAGTTGGAAAAACAGTTTAGCGCGAACGACTCGAAATCAGTCTGGCGTGCATTCCAATCGCTGACTAATTACAAGCGACGATCCCCCCAAGCTGAGAACAATAGCACACTAGCCAACGACTTGAATACCTTCTATTGCAGATTTGAAAAGGACAGTTTCACTCCACACACCAACCCGGCCGCACCCGCGACCACAACCACACCTCTGACTTCTGCGTTAACCATCCATGAACAGGATGTGAGACGCATCTTCAAACAACAGAAGATTAACAAAGCAACAGGACCGGACCATGTGTCCCCATCCTGCCTCAAAGTCTGCGCGGACCAGCTCGCTCCAGTCTTCACTCAGATCTTTAACAGATCTTTGGAAATGTGCGAAGTTCCATCCTGCTTCAAACGCTCCACCATCATTCCAGTCCCCAAGAAACCTGCAATCTCTGGTCTGAATGACTACAGGCCTGTCGCTTTGACATCTGTGGTCATGAAGTCCTTTGAACGTCTCGTGCTGGACCACCTCAAGAGTGTCACAGGTCCCCTGCTGGACCCCCTGCAGTTTGCCTACCAAGCGAACAGGTCTGCGGATGATGCAGTCAACATGGGACTGCACTTCATCCTAGAACACCTCGACAGTGCAGGGACCTACGCGAGGATAATGTTCGTGGACTTCAGCTCAGCGTTCAACACCATCATCCCTGAACTCCTTTCAACCAAGCTTCTCCAGCTCAGCGTCTCACCTGCCATCTGCCAGTGGATTTACAGCTTTCTGACGGGCAGGACACAGCAGGTCAGGCTGGGGGAGGCAACCTCATCCACACGCAGCATCAGCACTGGGGCGCCCCAAGGTTGTGTCCTCTCTCCGCTGCTCTTCTCTCTCTACACGAACGACTGCACCTCAGCGAACCCGACTGTCAAGCTCCTGAAGTTTGCAGATGACACCACTGTCATCGGCCTCATCAAGGACGGTGACGAGTCTGCATATCGACAGGAAGCAGAGCGGCTGGAGCTGTGGTGCGGGCGACACAACCTGGAGCTGAACACGCTCAAGACGGTAGAGATGATCGTGGACTTCAGGAGGCATCCTTCGCCACAGCTGCCCCTCACGTTGTCCAGCTGCCTTGTGTCAACCGTCGAGACCTTCAAGTTCCTGGGAATTACAATCTCTCAGGACCTGAAGTGGGCGAACAACATCAACTCCGTCCTCAAAAAGGCCCAGCAGAGGATGTACTTCCTGCGGCTTCTGAGAAAGCACGGCCTGCCACCGGAGCTGCTGAGACAGTTCTACACAGCGGTCATCGAATCGGTCCTGTGTTCTTCCATCACAGTCTGGTTTGGTGCTGCTACAAAAAAGGACAAGCTCCGACTGCAACGGACAATCAAAACTGCTGAAAGGATTGTGGGTAACCCCCTACCCACCATTGAGGACTTGCACGCTGCCAGAACTAAGACAAGGGCGTGCAAAATCCTCTCGGACCGTCTGCACCCCGGTCACCAGCTCTTCCAGCTCCTTCCCTCAGGTAGGCGCTACCGATCAACGCTAACTAGAACTAGTAGACATTCCAACAGCTTCTTCCCTCTTGCGATCAACTTCTTAAACACCTAACCTATAATTCCATTACAACAAGCTGGCAATTTTTTGACTTGAGTTCATTGTCACATTTCTGTGGGGCCAATTATTTATTACTTGTGCACTCACTGTAGTTGTCTCGCCATGCTGCACTATTTGCATATACTGGCCACTCATGCCAGAGTAGCATCTGCTCCATTTGCACACTGATTGAGGAGTATCTGTAACATTTGCACAACCGACATTGTCCCAGATGATCGCACTACTTGTCACTTTAAACCGCATACACTCCTTGAAGTCTCAGCGCCCTTTGCACAATGGTCATTGCACCGGACTATTGCAATATTAGTCGTTCGAACTGCTCTAAGTGCTAGAGGACTCTGCATCTTTTTGCACAATTGTTTTTTGTCAATGTCTTTATGTCCCCAAAGTGTTCTGTAAATTGACTGTTTGTTGTACTAGAGCGGCTCCAACTACCGGAGACAAATTCCTTGTGTGTTTTGGACATACTTGGCAAATAAAGATGATTCTGATTCTGATTCTGATTCTGA
>NW_026905045.1:0-2475 GCF_024500275.1 Phycodurus eques | reverse complement strand
CATTCTCTTGAGCATCACTTGTGAGAGCCGCATATGGAATTATGATTAAAGTATCTTGATTTTGGGAGGTCACAAAATATTAAACTGTTTTGCCGCATTTGGAGGTCATGCCCACAGTCTGATCATCACTGTACTCCTTTTGGTACGATGTTAATGCTTCCAAATTGTATTATTATTGGGTTGGTCATATGGTCCGATGGTAGGAGTGATTTCCTATCTACAGATGCTGTTGTATCATTCGGGTGGGACAGGTGGGACGTCCCATGATACTCACACAAAACACAAAAATCACCACTATGAAGTAACAAGCTTTGCTATGTTAACTAACTCATCGCAATCTGCGTAACCAACGCGGGTGTGCACATTGCTGCTGAGTTACTCACATATAACGGGTGGTATGTCTTTGTTTCTCTCACCTGACCAGCAATAGAGCGTTTTATCAGTAATCTGAACAACCATCTGCTCCGCCCTCCGTTATCAGACTTTTGCATCACGCTTCCTATTTGAGATACTCGCTGAAATGACGTTCACTTTTATCAGTGTTGTTAAATGAAGCCCAACCACGGCGCACGTGGTTTCTGTGCTGCGATTTTTATTGCACATTCAATTCTTTCACTCGACCTACACTCTGAGGGCTCTCCTCCCATTCCTACATACTGGTGTTTTTACAAGCACACATGGTTTGTCAACATGTGTAGTGTGGAACATGTTCGCTATTTTATTGATTATTTGATTTACAAAATGAGTCCCATTATCACTGTAAATGGTTTCAGGTATGCCATATTTTGGAATGATGTCTTTACATAGTGCTTTTGCCACCGTCAGAGCATCAGGTGATTTTGTTGAGAATAATTCGATCCATTTAGAAAATGCATCTATGATAACCAAACAATACTTTTTTCCTTCACTTTGGTTTAATTCAATATTCCTCTCCTGGGCCTCAAATTGCCTTGTGGATTATACCTAGCACAAATCATACATGCTCTACAAATTATTATTATTTATTATTATTATTTTAATAGGAATTAAAACCATAAGTTGTATAATATTGATTTATCTGTCTTACCATCCCTCCTGTTGAGACATGTGACACAGCATGGCTCAATATAGCAGCCCATTTGAATAGTTTTCTCTCTCTTTGCTAATGTAAATTTCATTTTGTAGTTTTGCACTTTGAATTGCGTTCTTGTTGTGGAACCCTCTTACTGGCTATCAGTATAGATTGTACCATCTTTATTTATTTTTAGTTTGCATGCCTCGGTTAATGCTACTAATTCAGCAGTTTGTTCGGCCAATTCCTGACAATCATGCTGCGTGCCTTCATCAGGTAAGGGTGTTAGCGTGGCTGGATTTAAGGTTGTGCATCGCTCAACAGTCAAATGTGGTTGTGACAGCAAGATGGCCATGCAAGATAAATATCTTGCAGGTGTTAAAAACGCCATATTGGTTTGCAATAGGAGAGCAGACACTGTATGTGGGTCCTTAAGAGTTAATGGGATGAAATAACACAATGTGGAACTGCTCTCTATTGCCATTGAAGCTGCCACAACTGCTCTGACACAATGCGGTAATGCACACGTCACGTTGTCTAGTCTAGTTGAAAAATAAGCTATTGGTCTCAGCTTATCACCGTATTGTTGTGTAAGTACGGAGGTCATGTAATAGTGTTTACAATCTACCATCTGAATGAATGTTTTATCATTAAATTTGGAAGGCCGAGCGCAGCCCTGGACACCAAATGTTGTTTAATGTCACAGAAGGTCTTTTCCGCCTCTGTATTCCATTGAACAGGTGATGTCATTTTAAGGTCTGCTTCATACATCAATTTTGACAATGGTGCAATAATTTCTGCATAGTTTGGAATCCATGCTCTACAATAATTTGTCAGGCCTAAAAATGACATCATATGTTTCTTTGTTTGCGGTTTAGGGTTTTTTAAAACTGTAGCTTTTCTGCCTTCTAATATAGTCCTTCCTCCTACACTTAGATTATGTACCAGATATTTGACTTGTTTTTTACACCATTGCAATTTATTCTTGTTAACTTTATGTCCCTCCTCTGCTAGATGACACAGTAAGGCTAATGAATCTTGCATGTCGCGCCCTCCTGGGGGAGTGAATTTAGACATGCTTGTTATTATTACTGTGAATAAATGGTTGGACTTTCACAGTAACCTTGTGGTAATCTAGTAAAATGTATATTTCTCCCTCAAATGTGAATGCAAACCAAATTGACTGTTCTTTCTATTGGTATAGAAACGAAAGCATGGGTATGTCAATATTTCTTCATCATTTCAGTGAGGATCCTTTGGTCCAATCATACCGGATGCATGCGTCTCCCTCATCAGCCTGGGTCGTTGTCCAAAACATCGCATGCCTGATTAGACCAGTGACGCAATCTGTATTCCAGTTTGTTTTCATTTGTCGCCAATCATTTGTCTCCTATCCTGTTTCAGTAAATGTTCCACACAAGGGA
>NW_026905044.1:0-2478 GCF_024500275.1 Phycodurus eques | reverse complement strand
AAAACGCATACCGTGCTATACCTCGTGCAGCCCTGGGCTCGTCTGATCACTGCTTAATTCACTTAATACCGACGTACAAGCAAGAACTTAAATGTGCGAAGCCTACAGTGAAAACAGTCAAAAAGTGGACCAATGAAGCAAAGATGGAACTTCAAAGCTGTTTAGACTGCACAGACTGGAGTGTCTTTGAAAATTCAGCTGGCAGCCTGGATGAATATACGGACACTGTCACATCCTATATCAGTTTCTGTGAAGAGGTTTGTGTACCAACAAAATCATTTCGGACATTCAACAACAACAAGCCGTGGTTCACTGCTAAACTTAAGCAGCTTCGCCAAGCTAAGGAAGATGCATATCAGAGCGGGGACAGGGCCCTGTATAATCGAGCTAGAAACCAGCTTACTAAAGAAATTAACATTGCAAAGAGGATCTATGCAGCAAAGTTGGAAAAACAGTTTAGCGCGAACGACTCGAAATCAGTCTGGCGTGCATTCCAATCGCTGACTAATTACAAGCGACGATCCCCCCAAGCTGAGAACAATAACACACTAGCCAACGACTTGAATACCTTCTATTGCAGATTTGAAAAGGACAGTTTCACTCCACACACCCACCCGGCCGCACCCGCGACCACAACCACACCTCTGACTTCTGCGTTAACCATCCATGAACAGGATGTGAGACGCATCTTCAAACAACAGAAGATTAACAAAGCAACAGGACCGGACCATGTGTCCCCATCCTGCCTCAAAGTCTGCGCGGACCAGCTCGCTCCAGTCTTCACTCAGATCTTTAACAGATCTTTGGAAATGTGCGAAGTTCCATCCTGCTTCAAACGCTCCACCATCATTCCAGTCCCCAAGAAACCTGCAATCTCTAGTCTGAATGACTACAGGCCTGTCGCTTTGACATCTGTGGTCATGAAGTCCTTTGAACGTCTCGTGCTGGACCACCTCAAGAGTGTCACAGGTCCCCTGCTGGACCCCCTGCAGTTTGCCTACCAAGCGAACAGGTCTGCGGATGATGCAGTCAACATGGGACTGCACTTCATCCTAGAACACCTCGACAGTGCAGGGACCTACGCGAGGATCCTTTTCGTGGACTTCAGCTCAGCGTTCAACACCATCATCCCGGAACTCCTTTCAACCAAGCTTCTCCAGCTCAGCGTCTCACCTGCCATCTGCCAGTGGATTTACAGCTTTCTGACGGGCAGGACACAGCAGGTCAGGCTGGGGGAGGCCACCTCATCCACACGCAGCATCAGCACTGGGGCGCCCCAAGGTTGTGTCCTCTCTCCGCTGCTCTTCTCTCTCTACACGAACGACTGCACCTCAGCGAACCCGACTGTCAAGCTCCTGAAGTTTGCAGATGACACCACTGTCATCGGCTTCATCAAGGACGGTGACGAGTCTGCATATCGACAGGAAGCGGAGCGGCTGGAGCTGTGGTGCGGGCGACACAACCTGGAGCTGAACACGCTCAAGACGGTAGAGATGATCGTGGACTTCAGGAGGCATCCTTCGCCACAGCTGCCCCTCACGTTGTCCAGCTGCCTTGTGTCAACCGTCGAGACCTTCAAGTTCCTGGGAATTACAATCTCTCAGGACCTGAAGTGGGCGAACAACATCAACTCCGTCCTCAAAAAGGCCCAGCAGAGGATGTACTTCCTGCGGCTTCTGAGAAAGCACGGCCTGCCACCGGAGCTGCTGAGACAGTTCTACACAGCGGTCATCGAATCGGTCCTGTGTTCTTCCATCACAGTCTGGTTTGGTGCTGCTACAAAAAAGGACAAACTCCGACTGCAACGGACAATCAAAACTGCTGAAAGGATTGTCGGTACCCCCCTACCCACCATTGAGGACGCTGCCAGAACTAAGACAAGGGCGTGCAAAATCCTCTCGGACCGTCTGCACCCCGGTCACCAGCTCTTCCAGCTCCTTCCCTCAGGTAGGCGCTACCGATCAACGCACACTAGAACTAGTAGACATTCCAACAGCTTTTTTGACTTGAGTTCGTTGTCACATTTCTGTGGGGCCAATTATGTATTACTTGTGCACTCACTGTAGTTGTCTCGCCATGCTGCACTATTTGCATATACTGGCCACTCATGCCAGAGTAGCATCTGCTCCATTTGCACACTGATTGAGGAGTATCTGTAACATTTGCACAACCGACATTGTCCCAGATGATCGCACTACTCGTCACTTTAAACCGCATACACTCCTTGAAGTCTCAGCGCCCTTTGCACAATGGTCATTGCACCGGACTATTGCAATATTAGTCGTTCGAACTGCTCTAAGTGCTAGAGGACTCTGCATCTTTTTGCACAATTGTTTTTTTTCAATGTCTTTATGTCCCCAAAGTGTTCTGTAAATTGACTGTTTGTTGTACTAGAGCGGCTCCAACTACCGGAGACAAATTCCTTGTGTGTTTTGGACATACTTGGCAAATAAAGATGATTCTGATTCTGATTCTGAT
>NW_026905043.1:0-2487 GCF_024500275.1 Phycodurus eques | reverse complement strand
AGAGGTCCATGCGGGAAATCAGAGCTCCCTTCCGGGACTCAGATGAGACGAGCTCCATGCTGGAAGTCATAGCTTAATGCCAGAGGTCCATGCGGGAAGTCAGAGCTCCCTTCCTGGGACTCAGATGAGACGAGCTCCATGCTGGAAGTGAGAGCCCCATGCCTAATGCCCGAGGTCCATGCGGGAAATCAGAGCTCCCTTCTGGGACTCAGATGAGACGAGCTCCATGCTGGAAGTCAGAGCGTAATGCCAGAGGTCCATGCGGGAAATCAGAGCTCCCTTCTGGGACTCAGATGAGACGAGCTCCATGCTGGAAGTCAGCGCTCCATGCTTAATGCCCGAGGTCCATGCGGGAAATAAGAGCTCCCTTCTGGGACTCAGATGAGACGAGCTCCATGCTGGAAGTCAGAGCTTAATGCCAGAGGTCCATGCGGGAAATAAGAGCTCCCTTCTGGGACTCAGATGAGACGAGCTCCATGCTGGAAGTCAGAGCCCCATGCTTAATGCCCGAGGTCCATGCGGGAAATCAGAGCTCCCTTCCGGGACTCAGATGAGACGAGCTCCATGCTGGAAGTGAGAGCCCCATGCCTAATGCCCGAGGTCCATGCGGGAAATCAGAGCTCCCTTCTGGGACTCAGATGAGACGAGCTCCATGCAAGCCAAAGATCCCAAAATGCAGCGGCACTAAGTCCCAGCCTGGACCCCAAAACGGACCATCATGTATTCCAAAATGCAGCGGCACTCAGTCCCAAAACGGACCCGCATGGATCCCAAAATGCAGCGGCACTCAGGCCCAGCAAAGTACCAGCACGCATCCCAAAATGTCACAAAGTCGCCTATCCGGAGCTCACGCAAAGCATCTTGCACAGTCTCAGCAAAGCCCAGCATTCATCCCAAAATGTAACAAAGTAGCCTTAATGCCCGAGGTCCATGCGGGAAATCAGAGCTCCCTTCCGGGTCTCAGATGAGACGAGCTCCATGCTGGAAGTCAGCGCTCCATGCTTAATGCCCGAGGTCCATGCGGGAAATAAGAGCTCCCTTCCGGGTCTCAGATGAGACGAGCTCCATGCTGGAAGTCAGAGCTTAATGCCAGAGGTCCATGCGGGAAATAAGAGCTCCCTTCTGGGACTCAGATGAGACGAGCTCCATGCTGGAAGTCAGAGCTTAATGCCCGAGGTCCATGCGGGAAGTCAGAGCTCCCTTCTGGGACTCAGATGAGACGAGCTCCATGCTGGAAGTCAAAGCCCCATGCTTAATGCCCGAGGTCCATGCGGGAAATCAGAGCTCCCTTCCGGGACTCAGATGAGACGAGCTCCATGCTGGAAGTCAGAGCTCCATGCTTAATGCCCGAGGTCCATGCGGGAAGTCAGAGCTCCCTTCTGGGACTCAGATGAGACGAGCTCCATGCTGGAAGTCAGAGCTTAATGCCAGAGGTCCATGCGGGAAATCAGAGCTCCCTTCCAGGACTCAGATGAGACGAGCTCCATGCTGGAAGTCAGAGCGTAATGCCAGAGGTCCATGCGGGAAATCAGAGCTCCCTTCTGGGACTCAGATGAGACGAGCTCCATGCAAGCCAAAGATCCCAAAATGCAGCGGCACTAAGTCCCAGCCTGGACCCCAAAACGGACCATCATGTATTCCAAAATGCAGCGGCACTCAGTCCCAAAACGGACCCGCATGGATCCCAAAATGCAGCGGCACTCAGTCCCAGCAAAGTACCAGCACGCATCCCAAAATGTCACAAAGTCGCCTATCCGGAGCTCACGCAAAGCATCTTGCACAGTCTCAGCAAAGCCCAGCATTCATCCCAAAATGTAACAAAGTAGCCTTAATGCCCGAGGTCCATGCGGGAAATCAGAGCTCCCTTCCGGGACTCAGATGAGACGAGCTCCATGCTGGAAGTCAGAGCCCCATGCTTAATGCCCGAGGTCCATGCGGGAAATAAGAGCTCCCTTCTGGGACTCAGATGAGACGAGCTCCATGCTGGAAGTCAGAGCTTAATGCCAGAGGTCCATGCGGGAAATAAGAGCTCCCTTCTGGGACTCAGATGAGACGAGCTCCATGCTGGAAGTCAGAGCCCCATGCTTAATGCCCGAGGTCCATGCGGGAAATCAGAGCTCCCTTCCGGGACTCAGATGAGACGAGCTCCATGCAAGCCAAAGATCCCAAAATGCAGCGGCACTAAGTCCCAGCCTGGACCCCAAAACGGACCATCATGTATTCCAAAATGCAGCGGCACTCAGTCCCAAAACGGACCCGCATGGATCCCAAAATGCAGCGGCACTCAGTCCCAGCAAAGTACCAGCACGCATCCCAAAATGTCACAAAGTCGCCTATCCGGAGCTCAGGCAAAGCATCTTGCACAGTCTCAGCAGAAGCCCAGCATTCATCCCAAAATGTAACAAAGTAGCCTTAATGCCCGAGGTCCATGCGGGAAATCAGAGCTCCCTTCCGGGACTCAGATGAGACGAGCTCCATGCTGGAAGT
>NW_026905042.1:0-2492 GCF_024500275.1 Phycodurus eques | reverse complement strand
CATTTGTATGTTTATGAGGGGTTTCCTTCTCCGCCCAGACAGTAACAGGTCTTGGGTTCACAACAGGTGTCCTGGTCTGCAAAAAGGACTGTTTTGCATCTTATAAGATAAGGGTACCGGGTGTGAGTTTAGCTGGACTGTGAAGCACCAGCAGGTGGGTGTGGTTCCAAATATGGTCATGAGGAACGACCATCTTCCGGGTGCACCCAGGGAGGGGCTAATTCCACACCCAGAGAATTAAACCTTGATAAACTGAGATCCAGGGGTTTTCAGGGGTTTTTTCGTTGTCCTGGCTTTGTACGCAGCTGCTATGACGCTAAGGCTTGTTCAATAAATCAAATTAGCCCAAACGGCAAGTGTCTCGAAGTCTTCATTCATTCCTGCCCAACGGAAGCCGGAGGTCTCCCGGGTGAGCTCCGACTCGGAACCACAGGCGAAAAAAAATATCTCAAAACTTTCCAAGTCTTTCACCGTCAGTGGGAGCATCTCTCCATCCTTAATCTCAGCATCACCCATTTCCATCAAGTTGCCCTGCTGTATTTGACGGTGCTAGGCCCAAATCTTCCCGCTGGTGTCCATTGACATGGCCGGCTCCTTGCGGCCCACCTGAAGAGAAAACAAACAACAGATGAGATCGGCAATGGTTTTTTGTATGCATGAAAGGAATGTGAAGACTGCTCTTATATCACCTGCAGGATATTGAAGAGTACTTACACTATAGTAACAAGGTACAGTGCTATCTTGATGAGTGCCCCAAATGACACGTTTTTCGAGTTACAAAGTCATGCTTGATCAACTTTTTGCTTTTAAGGTACTGTAATGCCCTTGCAAGTGGGCAAGGAGAGCCACAATTGAGGATGCACTTTCAGCTGTTAATTTAATATGAAAAACAGCCAAACACAAACACAAAATGAGAGCATCCATAAGGAGCTGTTGTAGGCCCCAACTCACGCCTAGAGGATCACACGCAGCGTAACCTAACCTCAAAGTCCACCCGCATTCACCATCTTGACACCAGTCACGAAGCCACGCTCCTTAAAGGCACACTTCCAACACATACTACAGTACGTACAGTAATACACTTTATAAAACCAGTTTATTTCTTCACATTCTCTTTTTATTGTTTCATTATGTTTTTATACAATTTAGTTGTATTTGTCTTTATCAGAAACGCAGCAAAAAACAAAACAAAACCAAACAAAACTGGTGGTGTTTTTTGGGGGGCCTGAACGGATGAACCTCGTACGCCAAGGTATGACTGTAACTCAACTCAATGTATCAAACCGATGTTTTTCCCCAATCTCGATCATCTGAAAAACCACGTAATCCACCCCAATTTCTGATCACATGACCAGATCGGGACATCCCTAATTATTTGTAGGTTTTACACGATCAGGATTTTTGGGGCCGATCACCGATCAGCGAGTTTAAAAAAACGATCACTGATCCAATCACAAGATGGAGCAATGTGTCTATTTAAATGACTTGTTCATTTACTGTATATACTTGTGTACTTAAATGCTCAAAATTTTTTATTTACAATAAATAATCCACTCTTGTTGTCGTCGCCACGGTAACAAGTGTATCCAGTCGCGTTTGAGTTGACAAGGTAAAGCCCAGTGATTGTAAAATAACGGGTGCGGTGGTATCGGAATACAAGATTCTATTGCAGTTGTCTGACATAGTGCAATCGTGAAAGAGCAAATTTGTCTTGTAGTCTGATCCGGGCATTACGTGTTGTCTGTGGGACAGACACGCCGACATGTTTTTTGAAAGTTTTATTTTAAATACCTTTGTTGGCCGTCAGATATTTTCAGTACTACATCAAAAGACACGCAACAAGGCTAAAAATAAACTAGCTTTTGGATTCAAATATACTGTGCACGATGGCGACGCAGAGTAAATGTCTTTTCCGGAGTCGATCAATGACGTCATTGTTCGGATCGACAAATTATGACATTAAAGCAGCATAAAATGCTAAATCTCGGCCTATAAATCTAATTATTTGTTGAGGCAATAAGATGGGACAGTCATTAGAAATGCATCGTTTAGATAGAAAAGCCTGTATCATGCTAAACATTCATATCATGCTTACATTTTCGATGAGCAGGACAAAAACAATAACAAAAAAGATGCTATACCTGGTAGTCCCAGATTTTGACCTGACGGTCATCAGTCCCTGATATCAGGTATGGCTTGTCTCCGCCACTGTAATAGTCGAGGCAACTGACCCCTTTCTCATGGCCTTCCAAAGTGAAGTTGGGAGAGGATGAGCCCTGCCAAACCTGAAACAACAAAAGGACACGACTAAATAATTTCTTTCAATATTTTTATAGAACAATATGGAACAATATACATTTTGCATGTATATATATATATATATATATATATATATATATATATATATATATATATATCCGCTTGACTGACTGATGGAGCATTTCCTGCCGACACGCTGCTTATATAGAGGAAAGGTGGACGTGACTGAGGAC
>NW_026905041.1:0-2520 GCF_024500275.1 Phycodurus eques | reverse complement strand
CCCTCATATTCTCGGGGGACTTAACAAAGCTAAACTCAACCACGAACTCCCTAAATACAAGCAGCACATCGACTGTCCTACCAGGGAAAATAATACTTTAGACCACTGCTACACTACGGTACGCATACCGTGCTATACCTCGTGCAGCCCTGGGCTCGTCTGATCACTGCTTAATTCACTTAATACCGACGTACAGGCAAGAACTTAAATGTGCGAAGCCTACAGTGAAAACACTCAAAAGTGGACCAATGAAGCCAAGATGGAGCTTCAAAGCTGTTAGGACTGCACAGACTGGAGTGTCTTTGAAAAATTCAGCTGGCAGCCTGGATGAATATACGGACACTGTCACATCCTATATCAGTTTCTGTGAAGAGGTTTGTGTACCAACAAAATCATTTTCGGACATTCAACAACAACAAGCCGTGGTTCACTGCCAAACTTAAGCAGCTTCGCCAAGCTAAGGAGGACACATATCAGAGCGGGAGCAGGGCCCTGTATAATCGAGCTAGAAATCAGCTGACAAACGAAATTAACATTACAAAGAGGAACTATGCAGCAAAGTTGGAAAAACAGTTAAGCGCTAACGACTCTAAATCAGTCTGGCATGCATTCCAATCGCTGACTAATTACAAGCGACGATCCCCCCAAGCTGAGAACAATAGCACACTAGCCAACGACTTGAATACCTTCTACTGCAGATTTGAAAAGGACAGTTTCACACCACACACCCACCCGGCCGCACCCGCGACCACAACCACACCTCTGACTTCTGCGTTAACCATCCATGAACAGGATGTGAGATGCATCTTCAAACAACAGAAGATTAACAAAGCGGCAGGCCCGGACCATGTGTCCCCATCCTGCCTCAAAGTCTGCGCGGACCAGCTCGCTCCAGTCTTCACTCAGATCTTCAATAGATCTTGGAAATGTGCGAAGTTCCATCCTGTTTCAAACGCTCCACCATCATTCCAGTCCCTAAGAAACCTGCAATCTCTGGTCTGAATGACTACAGGCCTGTCGCTTTGACATCTGTGGTCATGAAGTCCTTGAACGTCTCGTGCTGGACCACCTCAAGAGTGTCACAGGTCCCCTGCTGGACCCCCTGCAGTTTGCCTACCAAGCGAACAGGTCTGCGGATGATGCAGTCAACATGGGACTGCACTTCATCCTAGAACACCTCGACAGTGCAGGGACCTACGCGAGGATCCTGTTCGTGGACTTCAGCTCAGCGTTCAACACCATCATCCCTGAACTCCTTTCAACCAAGCTTCTCCAGCTCAGCGTCTCACCTGCCATCTGCCAGTGGATTTACAGCTTTCTGAGGGCAGGACACAGCAGGTCAGGCTGGGGGAGGCCACCTCATCCACACGCAGCATCAGCACTGGGGCGCCCCAAGGTTGTGTCCTCTCTCCGCTGCTCTTCTCTCTCTACACGAACGACTGCACCTCAGCGAACCCGACTGTCAAACTCCTGAAGTTTGCAGATGACACCACTGTCATCGGCCTCATCAAGGACGGTGACGAGTCTGCATATCGACAGGAAGCAGAGCGGCTGGAGCTGTGGTGCGGCCGACACAACCTGGAGCTGAACACGCTCAAGACTGTAGAGATGATCGTGGACTTCAGGAGGCATCCTTCGCCACAGCTGCCCCTCACGTTGTCCAGCTGCCTTGTGTCAACCGTCGAGACCTTCAAGTTCCTGGGAATTACAATCTCTCAGGACCTGAAGTGGGCGACCAACATCAACTCCGTCCTCAAAAAGGCCCAGCAGAGGATGTACTTCCTGCGGCTTTTGCGAAAGCACGGCCTGCCACCGGAGCTGCTGAGACAGTTCTACACAGCGGTCATCGAATCAGTCCTGTGTTCTTCCATCACAGCTTCTTCCAACAGCTTCTTCCTTCTTGCAATCAACTTCTTAAACAGCTAACCTATAATTCCATTACAATTTTTTGACTTGAGTTCGTTGTCACATTTCTGTGGGGCCAATTATGTATTACTCGTGCACTCACTGTGGTTGTCTCGCCATGCTGCACTATTTGTATATACTGGCCACTCATGCCAGAGTAGCATCTGCTCCATTTGCACACTGATTGAGGAGTATCTGTAACATTTGCACAACCAACATTGTCCCAGATGATCGCACTACTCGTCACTTTAAACCGCATACACTCCTTGAAGTCTCAGCGCCCTTTGCACAATGGTCATTGCACCGGACTATTGCAATATTAGTCATTCGCACTGCTCTAAGTGCTAGAGGACTCTGCATCTTTTTGCACAATTGTTTTTTGTCAATGTCTTTATGTCTCCAAAGTGTTCTGTAAATTGACATCTCTGGAGATATTTTGGCCCAGTCTTCCTTGCAGAATTGTTTGAATTCAGCAAAAATCTGAATCAGAATCAGAATCTTCTTTATTTGCCAAGTATGTCCAAAACTGTCTGTTGTACTAGAGCGGCTCCAACTACCGGAGACAAATTCCTTGTGTGTTTTGGACATAGTTGGCAAATAAAGATGATTCTGATT
>NW_026905040.1:0-2527 GCF_024500275.1 Phycodurus eques | reverse complement strand
GCATGGAGCTCGTCTCATCTGAGTCCCAGAAGGGAGCTCTGATTTCCCGCATGGACCTCGGGCATTAAGCTGGGGCTGACTTCCAGCATGGAGCTCGTCTCATCTGAGTCCCAGAAGGGAGCTCTGATTTCCCGCATGGACCTCGGGCATTAAGCTCTGACTTCCAGCATGGAGCTCGTCTCATCTGAGTCCCAGAAGGGAGCTCTGATTTCCCGCATGGACCTCGGGCATTAAGCTCTGACTTCCAGCATGGAGCTCGTCTCATCTGAGTCCCAGAAGGGAGCTCTGATTTCCCGCATGGACCTCTGGCATTAAGCTCTGACTTCCAGCATGGAGCTCGTCTCATCTGAGTCCCAGAAGGGAGCTCTGATTTCCCGCATGGACCTCGGGCATTAAGCATGGGGCTCTGACTTCCAGCATGGAGCTCGTCTCATCTGAGTCCCGGAAGGGAGCTCTGATTTCCCGCATGGACCTCGGGCATTAAGGCTACTTTGTTACATTTTGGGATGAATGCTGGGCTTTGCTGAGACTGTGCAAGATGCTTTGCGTGAGCTCCGGATAGGCGACTTTGTGACATTTTGGGATGCGTGCTGGTACTTTGCTGGGACTGAGTGCCGCTGCATTTTGGGATCCATGCGGGTCCGTTTTGGGACTGAGTGCCGCTGCATTTTGGAATACATGATGGTCCGTTTTGGGGTCCAGGCTGGGACTTAGTGCCGCTGCATTTTGGGATCTTTGGCTTGCATGGAGCTCGTCTCATCTGAGTCCCAGAAGGGAGCTCTGATTTCCCGCATGGACCTCTGGCATTACGCTCTGACTTCCAGCATGGAGCTCGTCTCATCTGAGTCCCAGAAGGGAGCTCTGATTTCCCGCATGGACCTCTGGCATTAAGCTCTGACTTCCAGCATGGAGCTCGTCTCATCTGAGTCCCAGAAGGGAGCTCTGATTTCCCGCATGGACCTCGGGCATTAAGCTCTGACTTCCAGCATGGAGCTCGTCTCATCTGAGTCCCAGAAGGGAGCTCTGATTTCCCGCATGGACCTCGGGCATTAAGCTCTGACTTCCAGCATGGAGCTCGTCTCATCTGAGTCCCAGAAGGGAGCTCTGATTTCCCGCATGGACCTCTGGCATTAAGCTCTGACTTCCAGCATGGAGCTCGTCTCATCTGAGACCCGGAAGGGAGCTCTGATTTCCCGCATGGACCTCGGGCATTAGGCATGGGGCTCTCACTTCCAGCATGGAGCTCGTCTCATCTGAGTCCCGGAAGGGAGCTCTGATTTCCCGCATGGACCTCGGGCATTAAGGCTACTTTGTTACATTTTGGGATGAATGCTGGGCTTTGCTGAGACTGTGCAAGATGCTTTGCGTGAGCTCCGGATAGGCGACTTTGTGACATTTTGGGATGCGTGCTGGTACTTTGCTGGGACTGAGTGCCGCTGCATTTTGGGATCCATGCGGGTCCGTTTTGGGACTGAGTGCCGCTGCATTTTGGAATACATGATGGTCCGTTTTGGGGTCCAGGCTGGGACTTAGTGCCGCTGCATTTTGGGATCTTTGGCTTGCATGGAGCTCGTCTCATCTGAGTCCCAGAAGGGAGCTCTGATTTCCCGCATGGACCTCTGGCATTAAGCTCTGACTTCCAGCATGGAGCTCGTCTCATCTGAGTCCCGGAAGGGAGCTCTGATTTCCCGCATGGACCTCTGGGCATTACAGGGCTCTGACTTCCAGCATGGAGCTCGTCTCATCTGAGTCCCAGAAGGGAGCTCTGATTTCCCGCATGGACCTCGGGCATTAAGCTCTGACTTCCAGCATGGAGCTCGTCTCATCTGAGTCCCAGAAGGGAGCTCTGATTTCCCGCATGGACCTCGGGCATTAAGCATGGGCTGACTTCCAGCATGGAGCTCGTCTCATCTGAGTCCCAGAAGGGAGCTCTTATTTCCCGCATGGACCTCTGGCATTAAGCTCTGACTTCCAGCATGGAGCTCGTCTCATCTGAGTCCCGGAAGGGAGCTCTGATTTCCCGCATGGACCTCGGGCATTAAGCATGGGGCTCTGACTTCCAGCATGGAGCTCGTCTCATCTGAGTCCCGGAAGGGAGCTCTGATTTCCCGCATGGACCTCGGGCATTAAGGCTACTTTGTTACATTTTGGGATGAATGCTGGGCTTTGCTGAGACTGTGCAAGATGCTTTGCGTGAGCTCCGGATAGGCGACTTTGTGACATTTTGGGATGCGTGCTGGTACTTTGCTGGGACTGAGTGCCGCTGCATTTTGGGATCCATGCGGGTCCGTTTTGGGACTGAGTGCCGCTGCATTTTGGAATACATGATGGTCCGTTTTGGGGTCCAGGCTGGGACTTAGTGCCGCTGCATTTTGGGATCTTTGGCTTGCATGGAGCTCGTCTCATCTGAGTCCCAGAAGGGAGCTCTGATTTCCCGCATGGACCTCTGGCATTACGCTCTGACTTCCAGCATGGAGCTCGTCTCATCTGAGTCCCGGAAGGGAGCTCTGATTTCCCGCATGGACCT
>NW_026905039.1:0-2532 GCF_024500275.1 Phycodurus eques | reverse complement strand
CGCATGGACCATCTGGCATTACGCTCTGACTCCAGCATGGAGCTCGTCTCATATGAGGTCCAGGAAGGGAGCTCTGATTTCTCCGCATGGACCTCGGGCCATTAAGCATGGGGCTATGCACTTCCAGCAGGGAGCTCAGTCTCATCTGAGTCCCAGAAGGGAGCTCTTGATTTCCCTGCATGGACCTCTGGCATAAGCTCTGACTTCCAGCATGGAGCTCGTCCTCATCTGAGTCCCAGAAGGGAGCTCTGCATTTCCCGCATGGACCTCGGGCATTAAGCATGGGGCTTGACGTCCAAAGCATGGAGCGATCGTCTCATCTGAGTCACCAGGGAATGGCGTCTCTGATTCCCGCATGGACCTGGTCGGGCATTAAGGCATGGGGCTTGAACTTCCAGCATGGAGCTCGTCTTCATCTGAGTCCCAGAAGGGGAGGCTCGATGATCTTCCCGCATGGACCTCGGGCATTAAGCATGGGATTGACTTCCAGCATGGAGCTCGTCTCATCTGAGACCCTGAAGGGACTCTGATTTCCCGCATGACCTCGGGCATTAAGCATGGGGCTCTAGACTTCCAGCATGGAGCTCGTCTCATCTGAGTCCCAGAAGGGAGCTCTGATTTCCCGCATGGGACCTTCTGGCATTTAAGCTCTTCGACTTCCAGCATGGAGGCTCGTCTCATCTGAACGTCCCAGAAGGAGCTCTTAGTCCCGCGAGGGACCTATGGCATAAGCTTGACTTCCTAGCATTGGAGCTCGTCTCATCTGAGAACATGAAGGGAGCTCGGATTTCCCGCATTGGACCTCGGGCATTAAGGCATGGGGCTCTCAATTCCAGCATGGAGCTCGTTCATCTGAGTCCGGAAGGAGCCTCTGATTCCGCAGGGGACCTCGGGGCACTCAAGGCCTATTTGTTACATTTTGGGATGAATGGTGGGCTGTGCCTGAGACTGTGCAAGATGCTTGTCCTGTGAGTCCCGGATAGGCGACTTGGACAATTTGGGATTGAGGCTTGCTACTTATGCGGGGATGAGGCACGCTGCGTTACTTTTGGGATCCATGCGGGTCCGTTTTGGGACTGAGTGCCGCTGCATTTTGGAATACATGATGGTCCGTTTTGGGGTCCAGGCTGGGACTTAGTGCCGCTGCATTTTGGGATCTTTGGCTTGCATGGAGCTCGTCTCATCTGAGTCCCAGAAGGGAGCTCTGATTTCCCGCATGGACCCTCTGGCATTAAGCTCTGACTTCCAGCATGGAGCTCGTCTCATCTGAGACCCGGAAGGGAGCTCTGATTTCCCGCAATGGACCTCGGGGCATTAAGCATGGAGCTCTTACTTCCAGCATGGAGCTCGTCTCATCTGAGTCCCAGAAGGGAGCTCTTATTTCCCGCATGGACCTCTGGCATTAAGCATGGTGCTTTGACTTCAGCATGAGCTCCAGTCTCGACTGAGTCCAGACGGGAGCTCTGAGTTCCCAGCAGAGCTCGGGCATTTCCCGCATGGAGCTCTGGCATTAAGGCTCTGACTTCCAGCAGGAGCTACCGTCTCATCTGAGTCCCAGAAGGGAGCTCTGATTTCCCGCATGGACCTCTGGCATAAGCGCTGACTTCCAGCATGGAGCTCGTCTCATCTGAGTCCAGAAGGGAGCTCTGATTTCCCGCATGGACCTCTGGCATTACATGCTTGACTTCCAGCATGGAGCTCGTCTCATCTGAGTCCCAGAAGGGAGCTCTCTTATTTCCCGCATGGACCTCGGGCATTAAGCATGGGGCTTTGACTTCCAGCATGGAGCTCGTCTCATCTGAGTCCCAGAAGGGAGCTCTTATTCCCGCATGGACCTCGGGCATTAAGCTCTGACTTCCAGCATGGAGCTCGTCTCATCTGAGTCCCAGAAGGGAGCTCTGATTTCCCGCATGGACCTCTGGCATTAAGCGCTGACTTCCAGCATGGAGCTCGTCTCATCTGAGACCCGGAAGGGAGCTCTGATTTCCCGCATGGACCTCGGGCATTAGGCATGGGGCTTCTCACTTCCAGCATGGAGCTCGTCTCATCTGAGTCCCCGAAGGGAGCTCTGATTTCCCGCATGGACCTCGGGCATTAAGGCTACTTTGTTACATTTTGGATGAATGCTGGCTTTGCTGAGACTGTGCAAGATGCTTTGGCCGTGAGCTGCCGGCTAGGCGACTCTGTGACATTTTGGGCATGCGAATCTGCTGGTACTTTGCGGGCCTGAGTGCCGCTGCATTTTGGATCCATGCGGGTCCGTTTTGGGACCTGAGTGCCGCTGCATTTTGGAATACATTGATTTGGTCCGTTTTGGGGTCCAGGCTGGGACTTAGTGCCGCTGCATTTTGGGATCTTTTGCTTGCATGGAGCTCGTCTCATCTGAGTCCCAGAAGGGAGCTCTGATTTCCCGCATGGACCTCTGGCATTACGCTCTGACTTCCAGCATGGAGCTCGTCTCATCTGAGTCCCAGAAGGGAGCTCTGATTTCCCGCATGGACCTCTGGCATTAAGCTCTGACTTCCAGCATGG
>NW_026905038.1:0-2547 GCF_024500275.1 Phycodurus eques | reverse complement strand
CAGGCGCTGGGAAGCGTTTTTAAGCAATAAAAAACTGCAAATGTGTGTAAAACTCCAACCAAAGCTTTTGGATCAAAAAACTGCCTGTAACTAGTATAAAGGGCAGAGTTCTACTCTAAATAGCCAGAGATTTTAGTGGGAAAGCATCCTTTTTGAAGTTATGAGTCAAAATAGAAAAAGTGTACAGCAGGCGCTGGGAAGCGTTTTTAAGCAATAAAAAACTGCAAATGTGTGTAAAACTCCAACCAAAGCTTTTGGATTCAAAAAACTGCCTGTAACTAGTATAAAGGGCAGAGTTCTACTCTAAATAGCCAGAGATTTTAGTGGGAAAGCATCCTTTTTGAAGTTATGAGTCAAAATAGAAAAACGTGTACAGCAGGCGCTGGGAAGCGTTTTTAAGCAATAAAAAACTGCAAATGTGTGTAAAACTCCAACCAAAGCTTTTGGATTAAAAAAACTGCCTGTAACTAGTATAAAGGGCAGAGTTCTACTCTAAATAGCCAGAGATTTTAGTGGGAAAGCATCCTTTTTGAAGTTATGAGTCAAAATAGAAAAACGTGTACAGCAGGCGCTGGGAAGCGTTTTTAAGCAATAAAAAACTGCAAATGTGTGTAAAACTCCAACCAAAGCTTTTGGATGCAAAAAACTGCCTGTAACTAGTATAAAGGGCAGAGTTCTACTCTAAATAGCCAGAGATTTTAGTGGGAAAGCATCCTTTTTGAAGTTATGAGTCAAAATAGAAAACGTGTACAGCAGGCGCTGGGAAGCGTTTTAAGCAATAAAAAACTGCAAATGTGTGTAAAACTCCAACCAAAGCTTTTGGATTCAAAAAACTGCCTGTAACTAGTATAAAGGGCAGAGTTCTACTCTAAATAGCCAGAGATTTTACTGGGAAAGCATCCTTTTTGAAGTTATGAGTCAAAATAGAAAAAGTGTACAGCAGGCGCTGGGAAGCGTTTTTAAGCAATAAAAAACTGCAAATGTGTGTAAAACTCCAACCAAAGCTTTTGGATTCAAAAAACTGCCTGTAACTAGTATAAAGGGCAGAGTTCTACTCTAAATAGCCAGAGATTTTACTGGGAAAGCATCCTTTTTGAAGTTATGAGTCAAAATAGAAAAACGTGTACAGCAGGCGCTGGGAAGCGTTTTTAAGCAATAAAAAACTGCAAATGTGTGTAAAACTCCAACCAAAGCTTTTGGATTCAAAAAACTGCCTGTAACTAGTATAAAGGGCAGAGTTCTACTCTAAATAGCCAGAGATTTTAGTGGGAAAGCATCCTTTTTGAAGTTATGAGTCAAAATAGAAAACGTGTACAGCAGGCGCTGGGAAGCGTTTTTAAGCAATAAAAAACTGCAAATGTGTGTAAAACTCCAACCAAAGCTTTTGGATCAAAAAAACTGCCTGTAACTAGTATAAAGGGCAGAGTTCTACTCTAAATAGCCAGAGATTTTACTGGGAAAGCATCCTTTTGAAGTTATGAGTCAAAATAGAAAAACGTGTACAGCAGGCGCTGGGAAGCGTTTTTAAGCAATAAAAAACTGCAAATGTGTGTAAAACTCCAACCAAAGCTTTTGGATTCAAAAAAACTGCCTGTAACTAGTATAAAGGGCAGAGTTCTACTCTAAATAGCCAGAGATTTTACTGGGGAAAGCATCCTTTTTGAAGTTATGAGTCAAAATAGAAAACGTGTACAGCAGGCGCTGGGAAGCGTTTTTAAGCAATAAAAAAACTGCAAATGTGTGTAAAACTCCAACCAAAGCTTTTGGATTCAAAAAACTGCCTGTAACTAGTATAAAGGGCAGAGTTCTACTCTAAATAGCCAGAGATTTTACTGGGAAAGCATCCTTTTTGAAGTTATGAGTCAAAATAGAAAAACGTGTACAGCAGGCGCTGGGAAGCGTTTTTAAGCAATAAAAAACTGCAAATGTGTGTAAAACTCCAACCAAAGCTTTTGGATTCAAAAAAACTGCCTGTAACTAGTATAAAGGGCAGAGTTCTACTCTAAATAGCCAGAGATTTTACTGGGAAAGCATCCTTTTGAAGTTATGAGTCAAAATAGAAAACGTGTACAGCAGGCGCTGGGAAGCGTTTTTAAGCAATAAAAAACTGCAAATGTGTGTAAAACTCCAACCAAAGCTTTTGGATTCAAAAAACTGCCTGTAACTAGTATAAAGGGCAGAGTTCTACTCTAAATAGCCAGAGATTTTACTGGGAAAGCATCCTTTTTGAAGTTATGAGTCAAAATAGAAAACGTGTACAGCAGGCGCTGGGAAGCGTTTTTAAGCAATAAAAAACTGCAAATGTGTGTAAAACTCCAACCAAAGCTTTTGGATTCAAAAAAACTGCCTGTAACTAGTATAAAGGGCAGAGTTCTACTCTAAATAGCCAGAGATTTTACTGGGAAAGCATCCTTTTTGAAGTTATGAGTCAAAATAGAAAAACGTGTACAGCAGGCGCTGGGAAGCGTTTTTAAGCAATAAAAAACTGCAAATGTGTGTAAAACTCCAACCAAAGCTTTTGGATTCAAAAAACTGCCTGTAACTAGT
>NW_026905037.1:0-2550 GCF_024500275.1 Phycodurus eques | reverse complement strand
GGGATGAATGCTGGGCTTTGCTGAGACTGTGCAAGATGCTTTGCGTGAGCTCCGGATAGGCGACTTTGTGACATTTTGGGATGCGTGCTGGTACTTTGCTGGGACTGAGTGCCGCTGCATTTTGGGATCCATGCGGGTCCGTTTTGGACTGAGTGCCGCTGCATTTTGGAATACATGATGGTCCGTTTTGGGGTCCAGGCTGGGACTTAGTGCCGCTGCATTTTGGGATCTTTGGCTTGCATGGAGCTCGTCTCATCTGAGTCCCCAGAAGGGAGCTCTGATTTCCCGCATGGACCTCTGGCATTACGCTCTGACTTCCAGCATGGAGCTCGTCTCATCTGAGTCCCAGAAGGGAGCTCTGATTTCCCGCATGGACCTCGGGCATTAAGCATGGGGCTCTGACTTCCAGCATGGAGCTCGTCTCATCTGAGTCCCGGAAGGGAGCTCTGATTTCCCGCATGGACCTCGGGCATTAAGGCTACTTTGTTACTTTTGGGATGAATGCTGGGCTTTGCTGAGACTGTGCAAGATGCTTTGCGTGAGCTCCGGATAGGCGACTTTGTGACATTTTGGGATGCGTGCTGGTACTTTTGCTGGGACTGAGTGCCGCTGCATTTTGGGATCCATGCGGGTCCGTTTTGGGACTGAGTGCCGCTGCATTTTGGAATACATGATGGTCCGTTTTGGGGTCCAGGCTGGGACTTAGTGCCGCTGCATTTTGGGATCTTTGGCTTGCATGGAGCTCGTCTCATCTGAGTCCCAGAAGGGAGCTCTGATTTCCCGCATGGACCTCTGGCATTAAGCTCTGACTTCCAGCATGGAGCTCGTCTCATCTGAGTCCCAGAAGGGAGCTCTTATTTCCCGCATGGACCTCGGGCATTAGGCATGGGGCTCTCACTTCCAGCATGGAGCTCGTCTCATCTGAGTCCCGGAAGGGAGCTCTGATTTCCCGCATGGACCTCGGGCATTAAGGCTACTTTGTTACATTTTGGGATGAATGCTGGGCTTTGCTGAGACTGTGCAAGATGCTTTGCGTGAGCTCCGGATAGGCGACTTTGTGACATTTTGGGATGCGTGCTGGTACTTTGCTGGGACTGAGTGCCGCTGCATTTTGGGATCCATGCGGGTCCGTTTTGGGACTGAGTGCCGCTGCATTTTGGAATACATGATGGTCCGTTTTGGGGTCCAGGCTGGGACTTAGTGCCGCTGCATTTTGGGATCTTTGGCTTGCATGGAGCTCGTCTCATCTGAGTCCCAGAAGGGAGCTCTGATTTCCCGCATGGACCTCTGGCATTACGCTCTGACTTCCAGCATGGAGCTCGTCTCATCTGAGTCCCAGAAGGGAGCTCTGATTTCCCGCATGGACCTCTGGCATTAAGCTCTGACTTCCAGCATGGAGCTCGTCTCATCTGAGTCCCAGAAGGGAGCTCTGACTTTCCCGCATGGACCTCTGGGCATTAAGCATGGGCTCTGACTTCCAGCATGGAGCTCGTCTCATCTGAGTCCCAGAAGGGAGCTCTGATTTCCCGCATGGACCTCGGGCATTAAGCATGGGGCTTTGACTTCCAGCATGGAGCTCGTCTCATCTGAGTCCCAGAAGGGAGCTCTGATTTCCCGCATGGACCTCGGGCATTAAGCTCTGACTTCCAGCATGGAGCTCGTCTCATCTGAGTCCCAGAAGGGAGCTCTTATTTCCCGCATGGACCTCTGGCATTAAGCTCTGACTTCCAGCATGGAGCTCGTCTCATCTGAGACCCGGAAGGGAGCTCTGATTTCCCGCATGGACCTCGGGCATTAGCATGGGCGCTGACTTCCAGCATGGAGCTCGTCTCATCTGAGACCCGGAAGGGAGCTCTGATTTCCCGCATGGACCTCGGGCATTAAGGCTACTTTGTTACATTTTGGGATGAATGCTGGGCTTTGCTGAGACTGTGCAAGATGCTTTGCGTGAGCTCCGGATAGGCGACTTTGTGACATTTTGGGATGCGTGCTGGTACTTTGCTGGGACTGAGTGCCGCTGCATTTTGGGATCCATGCGGGTCCGTTTTGGGACTGAGTGCCGCTGCATTTTGGAATACATGATGGTCCGTTTTGGGGTCCAGGCTGGGACTTAGTGCCGCTGCATTTTGGGATCTTTGGCTTGCATGGAGCTCGTCTCATCTGAGTCCCAGAAGGGAGCTCTGATTTCCCGCATGGACCTCTGGGCATTACAGCTCTGACTTCCAGCATGGAGCTCGTCTCATCTGAGTCCCGGAAGGGAGCTCTGATTTCCCGCATGGACCTCGGGCATTAAGCATGGGGCTCTGACTTCCAGCATGGAGCTCGTCTCATCTGAGTCCCAGAAGGGAGCTCTTATTTCCCGCATGGACCTCTGGCATTAAGCTCTGACTTCCAGCATGGAGCTCGTCTCATCTGAGTCCCAGAAGGGAGCTCTTATTTCCCGCATGGACCTCGGGCATTAAGCATGGAGGCTGACTTCCAGCATGGAGCTCGTCTCATCTGAGTCCCAGAAGGGAGCTCTGATTTCCCGCATGGACCTCTGGCATTAAG
>NW_026905036.1:0-2580 GCF_024500275.1 Phycodurus eques | reverse complement strand
GTACATTCGCGAGGTGGATCGACGGGAACGCCAATCTGTGTCTTCTCTTGCGGAGTTTCACTTGGATGCCGGCTCGCTTCCCTCTGTGGCGCCGTTTCCGTCTCCATGCGCCGAAAATCGCGGACGCCGCTCCGGTAAGTAACTCGGGGGGGGAAAAACTGAGCGGATTTGCGAGAGTTAGTGACAGAAAGTCCGTAGTAGCCTCCTTGATGGTTAGCAAGTCTCCCCTTGTGTAAGTGAGTCGTGTAAGGTCTCCAAAGACGAACGAAAAACACAAAAATAAAAACAATACTAGAGAGCGCGTTACCGAGGCGACCACACTGGTAGGCGCCATCTTGATCGAATGTATCATCATGGACGTTTCTCCTAAATTAATACAATTTGTATTGAACCCGTATATGCTACACGATCTGACAGTGGAGCGAAGAGGCCGTCTGCTTGTGATCCTCCACAGTGGTCTCCATCACCTTCTGTTGTCATGCGTTGACTTGAGCTGCTGCTTCGAGGCTCCGCCCCTCTGCTCTCCTCACTGACCTTCATCTTCACTCTTCAAAGGGACACCGGTCGATGGAACCTTGGTGATATCCTCCTCCTCTTCCTCTTCGACAGACACTTCTTCCTCCTCTTTTTTAATCAAAATGGGCTCTTTCCTCTTTGATGTGGTGGACCTCTTCGTCCTCCACTTCCTCTCTAATGTGAGGGGGCTCTGGCTCCTGCCGCTCAGTACGAAGATCTTCAGTGATGTCAGCAAGACAGAAGAAGACAAACACATGGTTTGGTATATCTTTTCTCATTTTGTGTATTTATATTTAAGGTTAATGTGAAAGCCAAATGAGTTTGATATATTGGAAATAATAAAATTGGGCAGGTCAACAATAAAATGTGAAAATACGTAAATGAATAAAGTTAATAAAACAAGTTCAACAAAACTGTGCACGAGCTCGCCAGGAGTTCAACATAGAATCTTATGATCCGAAGTCAGACACATTACCCTTTGCGCCACCCGCCCCACGAAGGGACTGGGCCCTCTGCAAGCCCCTGTGGATGATTTTCACTGTCTCCCACAAACTGCAGCACTAAAATAGCCAATTGCAGCGCTTCATTCCTGCGTTGACCCAGACTTGAAAAAGGGTTGCTGCGACCACAACGCAGAGTACTAACCACTATACAAGTTTGGTGGAACCTGGAACGGAACTTGTCTTTCTGAAGCTGTTTGCAGCAAGGCTGAGGACAAAACCTGCAGGATCCTTCGGCAGCACAACAGTGAAAGAATGTGAAAGGCATGATAGGCATTAAACTGTCGATCAAGTGAATCATCTCAATTTACTGGAATCAACATTTAATACATATTACCATTTCAACCACTTTTATGCTCACATCTTGTGTGGTGATGAAATGCGACCCTCGCGTCACTCTGCAGTTGATCATATTTTTTTTATTTTATAAATTAAATATTGAAGCACGGTGGCCGACTGGTTAGAGCATCAGCCTCACAGTTCTGAGGACCCGGGTTCAATCCCTGGCCCCGCCTGTGTGGAGTTTGCATGTTCTCCCCATACCTGCGTGGGTTTTTTCCGGGCACTCCGGTTTCCTCCCACATCCCAAAACATGCATTAATTGGAGACTCTCAATTGCCCCGAGGCATGACTGTGAGTGCGAATGGTTGTTTGTTTCTATGTGCCCTGCGATTGGCTGGCAACCAGTTCAAGGGTGTACCCCGCCTCCTACCTGATGACAGCTGGGATAGGCACCAGCACGCCCGCGACCCAAGTGAGGAGAAGCGGCTCAGAAAATGGATGGATGGAAATATTGAAGCCATAATTTATTAACAATTAGACAGAATAGAGTAGTGATTATGTTTTGCAATTTAACATTATGCAGAATCATTTTCATCCCATTATATAATACAGGTAGACTGCAAAAACTGTCCCTTCTAATGTTCTTGACATAATTTTAAATATATAGAAATTCAGACAAAATTGGACAAATTGGTCTGGAAGTGAATTTTTAAGTTGGCATCTTCCGAGACCCGATTGGTTTGTTTGCGATCCATCCAGGGACGGACTCGGACAAGAATTGAGATGAAGAGGCCCCGGGTGAACACAACCGAAGAACAATTTTTTTGTTCTTCCTGTTTCATTCTCTTCCTTCTCACCCAAATAAGACCACATATCTTCCTCCTCCTCCTTGTTCTCCAAGACCAGCACCACCTCTTCACTGCCACCATGGGGTCACCTAGTCCCTCAATAACCCCTCTGCTTGTGACCTCAACCCCTGATGCTGCTGCTTGTCAGAGCAAAACAATAACAACCATAACAAGAGTTATGTTCGTATTACACAAAGGCAATCCATGTAAGAAAATGCAATATATTACACACACACACACTTGGAGAGTTTACACTTTCTTTTGTCAAAGTAATACCGCTCATTTGGTCACATAGCAAATAATATGTATCCCTGAATTGCTTAAAGTGTAAATAACAGTCAGGCCACAGAGACAACAAGTCGCTAGCTGGCTTTGCTGATGCATTCCACACTCTGTCCGTCCCCTCTCTTTTGATTTCCTTTTGGGCAGTTCCT
>NW_026905035.1:0-2609 GCF_024500275.1 Phycodurus eques | reverse complement strand
GACCTCTGAGAGGCTTGGAAGAGGCCTCCCCTGAAAGCTGGATTCCCACCGATCGTTTGTTTCAAATCTTAGCCCAGTAGCTGAAAAGTAGGCGCTAAAAAGTCCTGCCAAAATCACATAGGTCGTCATGTTACAATTTACTCAATAAAGGCCAACTACTGGAGAGAAACCGAGTGCCTTGACGCTCGCCGCTCGGCCCCACAGCCGTCCAGAGACTCGGGGGAGGACTCCCCTGAAAGCTGGATTCCCACCGATAATGTGTTTTAAATCTTAGCCCACTAGCTCAAAAGTAAGCGCTAAAAAGTCCTGCCAAAATCACATAGGTCGTCATGTTACAATTTACTCAATAAAGGCCAACTACTGGAGAGAAACCGAGTGCCTTGACGCTCGCCGCTCGGCCCCACAGCCATCCAGAGACTCGGGGGAGGCGTCCCCTGAAAGCTGGATTCCCACCGACTGTTTGTTTCAAATCTTAGCCCAGTAGCTGAAAAGTAGGCGCTAAAAAGTCCTGCCGAAATCACATAGGTCGTCATGTTACAATTTAGTCAATAAAGGCCTCCTACTGGACCGAAACTGAGTGCTTTAATGCTCGCCGCTCGGCCCCACAGCCGTCCAGAGACTCAGGGGAGGCCTCCCCTGAAAGCTGGATTCCCACCGATCGTTTGTTTCAAATCTTAGCCCAGTAGCTGAAAAGTAGGCGCTAAAAAGTCCTGCCAAAGTCACATAGGTCGTCATGTTACAATTTAGTCAATAAAGGCCGAAAGTTTGAAAAACAAACACACAAAAAATTTATAGATAGCTACTTTTGAATTCAGAAGTGACATAAAAGTTTGTTTGTAATAACATGAGGCAGTCATACATTTATGTAGGTTCAGAGTCACAATGTATCATGTAAATACATGCAAATGAATACACTGCATGTGGGAGTTATGTCTTTTAATTGCACATTGTGCAAAAAAACAATTGCAAAATCTTAGTTAATACTTGATTGGAGTCAAAGAAATCATTTCTTAGTTCAGATGCAAGACAACTAATTGTGTTCTTGAACGCATCATATTTATACCCTTAAAAAAAATGTGAGTGCAGCATTTCTGCACACAACTCTGCCTTGAAACACTGACTCTCATAGTGTGGTATGAGTACCACTTGTGGTATGCTGGCTCCCTCTAGTGGTACCCAAACAGATCACTGAATTCATTGTTCACATTGTGCATAAATGTTACATGGGCTTCAACTTTTCTTTTTCTTCATCCAGTACAGTACATAAGTATAGTTCGGTTGTATTTCCCTTTTAGGTACAATATTTTTGCCTTTAACCATTCAGAAATATTTGCTTTTAAACATTAATTTAGGTGAAACTTTCTTTTTCACCTAATTCAGGTGCATCTTGAATCTAATTGGTTACTTAAACATATCATTCCAAGATACAACTATAAAGTCAGGATTTATGATCGATCGTTTGTTTCAAATCTTAGCCCAGTAGCTGAAAAGTAGGCGCTAAAAAGTCCTGCCAAAGTCGCATAGGTCGTCATGTTACAATTTAGTCAATAAAGGCCTACTACTGGAGCGCAACCGAGTGCTTTGACGCTCGCCGTTCGGGCCCACGACCTCCAAGAGGCTTGGAAGAGGCCTCCCCTGAAAGCTGGATTCCCACCGATCGTTTCTTTCAAATCTTAGCCCAGTAGCTGAAAAGTAGGCGCTAAAAAGTCCTGCCAAAATCATATAGGTCGTCATGTTACAATTTAGTCAATATAGGCCTACTACTGGAGAGAAACCGAGTGCTTTGACGCTCGCCGTTCGGCCCCACGACCTCCGAGAGGCTTGGAAGAGGCCTCCCCTGAAAGCTGGCTGCCGACCGATCGTTTGTTTTAAATCTTAGCCCACTAGCTCAATCGTAAGCGCTAAAAAGTCCTGCCAAAATCACATAGGTCGTCATGTTACAATTTAGTCAATAAAGACCTACTACTGGAGCGAAACCGAGTGCTTTGAAGCTCGCCGTTTGGGCCCACGGCCTCCGAGAGGCTCGGGGGAGGCCTCCCCTGAAAGCTGGATTCCCACCGATAATTTGTTTCAAATCTTAGCCCACTAGCTCAAAAGCAAGCGCTAAAAAGTCTTGCCAAAATCACATAGGTCGTCATGTTACAATTTAGTCAATAAAGGCCAACTACTGGACCGAAACTGAGTGCTTTAACGCTCGCCGCTCGGCTCCACAGCCGTCCAGAGACTCGGGGGAGGCCTCCCCTGAAAGCTGGATTCCCACCAATCGTTTGTGTCAAATCTTAGCCCAGTAGCTGAAAAGTAGGCCCAAAAAAGTCCTGCCAAAGTCACATAGGTCGTCATGTTACAATTTAGTCAATAAAGGCCTACTACTGGAGCGAAACAGAGTGCTTTGACGCTCGCCGTTCGGCCCCACGACCTCTGAGAGGCTTGGAAGAGGCCTCCCCTGAAAGCTGGCTGCCGACCGATCGTTTGTTTTAAATCTTAGCCCACTAGCTCAATCGTAAGCGCTAAAAAGTCTTGCCAAAATCACATAGGTCGTCATGTTACAATTTAGTCAACAAAGGCCTCCTACTGGACCGAAAACTGAGTGCTTTAAAGCTCGCCGTTCG
>NW_026905034.1:0-2614 GCF_024500275.1 Phycodurus eques | reverse complement strand
ACGTCTTTTCCAAGCCTCTCGGAGGTCCTGCGGCCGAAACACGAGCGTCGAAGCATTCCGTTCCCTCCAGTAGGAGGCCTTTATTGACTAAATTGTAACATGACGACCTATGTGATTTCGGCAGAACTTTTGAACCTTTAAGTTTGAGCTAATAGACTGACTTTCGACACACTCGATCGTTTTGAATCCACCTTTCAGATGAGGTCTCTTCCAAGCCTCTCGGAGGTCGTGCGGCGAAAACACGAGCGTCGAAGCATTCCATTTCGCTCCAGTAGTAGGCCTACATTGACTAATTTTTAACATGACGACCTATGTGATTTCGGCAGAACTTTTGAACCCTTAAGTTTGAGCTCGTGGGCTGACTTCGACGCACTCGATCGTTTTGAATCCACCTTTCAAATGAGGTCTCTTCCAATCCTCTCGGAGGTCGTGCGGCTGAAACACGAGCGTCGAAGCATTCCGTTTCGCTCCAGGAGTAGGCCTTTATTGACTAAATTGTCACATGATGACCTTTGTGATTTCGGCAGAACTTTTGAACCTTTAAGTTTGAGCTAGGAGACTGACATTCGACACACTCGATCGTTTTGAATCCACCTTTCAGATGAGGTCTCTTGCAATCCTCTCGGAGTTCGTGCGCCGAGCGGCGACTGTCAAAGCATTCAGTTTCGCTCCAGTAGTAGGCCTTTATTGACTAAATTGTCACATGATGACCTATGTGATTTCGGCAGAACTTTAGAACCTTAAGTTTGAGCTAGAGCTGACCTTCGAGACACTCGATCGTTTGAATCCCCCTTTCACATGACGTCTTTTCCAAGCTGCTCGGAGTCGTGTGGCCGAAACACGAGCGTCGTAATCATTCCGTTTCGCTCGCCGTAGTAGGACCTTATTGACGAAATTGAAACACAGGACGACCTATGTGATTCGGCAGAACTTTTGATCCTTAAGTTTGAGCTTGTGGGCTGATGTCGACACACTCGATCGTTTTGAGATCCACCTTTCAAATGAGGTCTCTTCCAATCTCTCGAGGTCGTCGCGGCTGAAACACCGATGCGATCGAAGCATTCCGTGTTCGCTCCAGGAGTAGGCCTTATTGACATAAATTGTAACATGACGACCTATGTGATTTCGGCAGAACTTTGCTGTTTTAAAAACGCCTTAAGTTTGAGCTAGTGGCTGACGTTTGACACACATCGATCGTTGTGAATCCCACCTTTCAGATGAGGTCTCTTCCAGCCTCTCGGAGGTCGTGCGGCTGAACACGAGCGTCTCGAAGCATTCCGTTTCGCTCCAGTAGTAGGCCTTTATTGACTACATTGACACATGACGACCTATGTGATTTCGGCAGAACTTTTGATCCCTTAGTTTGAGATATGGGCTGACGTTCGACACACTCGATCGTTGTGAATCCACCTTTCAGATGAGGTCTCTTCCAAGCCTCTCAGGACGGTCGCTGCGGACGAAACTCACAAGCGCGCGAAGCATTCCTGTTTCGCTCCCAGTCGTAGGCCTTAGGACTAATTGTAACATGACGACCGATATGATTTCGGCAGAACTTTGAACCCTTAGTTTGAGATTGTGGGCTGCGTTACGACAGGCACTCGATCGCTGTGAATCCACACTTTCAGATGAGGTCTCTTCTTCAAGCCTCTCGTAAGTCGCTTGCGACACCGAAACACGAGCGTCGAGCATTCCGTTTCGCTGCATTACTAGCCGTTTATTGACTACATTGTAACATGACGACTATGTGATTTCGGCAGACTTTTGAACCCTTAAGTTTGAGCTTGTGTGGGCTGACGTTCGCACACTCGATCGTTGTGAATCCACCTTTCAGATGAGGTTCTTCCAAGCCCTCTCGGAGGTCGTGCGGCGTGAAACACGAGCGTCGTAGCATTCCGTGTTCGCTGCGGCGTAGTTGGTGCCTTTATTGACTAAATATTAAACATGACGACCTATGCCTTTGATTTCGGCAGAACTTTGAACCCTTAAGTTGAGCTAGGGCTGACGTTTGAAACACTCGATCGTTGTGATATCCACCTTCCAGATGAGGTCTCTTCCAATCCTCTCGGAGTTCGTGCAGCCGAAACACGAGCTTCGAGCATTCGTTCGCTCCAATAGTAGCGCTTTCTTGACTAAATTGTAACATGACGACCTATGTGATTTCGGCAGAACCTTTGAACCCTAAGTTTGAGATTGTGGGCTGACATTCGACACACTCGATCGTTGTGAATCCACCTTCAGATGAGGTCTCTTCCAAGCTCTCTGAGGTCGTGCGCCGAAACACAAGCGTCGAGCATTCCGTTTTCGCTCCAGTCGTAGGCCTTTATTGACTAAATTGTAACATGACGACCTATGTGATTTCGGCAGAACTTTTTGAACCTTTAAGTTTGAGCTAATAGACTTGACTTTCGACACACTCGATCGTTTTGAATCCACCTTTCAGATGAGGTCTCTTCCAAGCCTCTCAGAGGTCGTGCGGCCAAAAACACGAGCGTCGAAGCATTCCGTTTCGCTCCAGGAGTAGGCCTTTATGAGTAAATTGTCACATGATGACCTTTGTGATTTCGGCAGAACTTTGAACCCTTAAGTTTGAGCTCGTGGCCTGACTTCGACGCAC
>NW_026905033.1:0-2651 GCF_024500275.1 Phycodurus eques | reverse complement strand
CCAATTCTTTGGATGAACGCTTGTTTGGCAAAGTTTTAAGCCGGATGCCCTTCCTGACACAACCCTCTGCATTTATCCGGGCTTGGGACCGGCCTACAGTTTGCACTGACTTGTGCCCCGCATAGGGCTGCATTAAAAAATCTTGCATTGGCCGGGAATCGAACCCAGATCAACTGCTTGGAAGGTAGCTCTGCTCACCACTATATCACCAACACCTGCATCCCATATATGTGGCTGGATAACCACTGATGCATTTTAAATCATGGAGTGATTTTGGAACAAACTGAACCAATGTCCAAACTTAAACCCAATAAAAAGATATTCCAAACAAATGAGCTTCACAAAACATGTGGAAGTATAGTCTCAATATTAGTAGATACAGTGTTAAAACAAATTTCAAAACAGACAATTAAAATCGCAAAAAAATATTCAAGAGCCCAGGCCCATCACAAAATACACACACACACATAAACAAGCGCACAATGATTAATACCGGTAGTGTCGCGATAGGGCCAGGGAAGGAGTAATCATTATTATTATTATTATTCAGGTCGCAATGATCCATTTTTAATATCGATGTATCGATTCATATTCCTATGATGAGATGAGATTAGATTAGAATTTCGTACGGCAGATTTGAGATGGATGAATGCGTGTTTTTTAAATTATTTTTTATTTCTTTATTTTTTTACCACTTTTAATGATAAATTGTTCAGCGTGACTCGATTAAGTTTGGGAACATGGGAGTATCAAACTGTTGTTGTTTTTCTGGCGCGATTGAATGGGCCAGTCTCAGAAGCAAATCACATTTCCCATGATCCACTGCGCAGTATGAGAAGTTCAGGGTGTACCCTGCCTCATGCCCAATGATAGCTGGGATAGGCTCCAGCACGCCCGCGACCCGAGTGAGGAAAAGCGGCTCAAATGGATGGATGGATAGATATTTCCAAATCCTGGTTTTGGATCGTATCGTTCTTGATGAAAAATCGTCCTTGAATGGAATCAGCCACCACGAATTGTGATACGAATCGAGTCACTGCTGTGATGAATCGTTACTCCCCGAGTGGTTAGTACTCTGGGTTGTGGCCCCAGCAACCCCGATTGAAATCTGGGTCACAGCAGGAACAAAGTCCTCCAATAACTTTTTTTTTCTTTTTAATGTTTTTTATTTGAATTTTTTTTTATTTTTTTATTTTTTTAATTTATTTTTATTTATTTTAATTGTTATTATTATTATTTTAGTGCTGGTGCTGCTGCTTCTGGTGGCATAGTAACAATTCTCCATTGGGGCTTGCAGAGGAGGTGGTGTCTGCATGGGGCTTGTGGCGCAATGGAAAATGTGAAATGACTTCGGATCATAAGATTCTAGGTTTGACTCTTGGCGAGCTCGGTCGTAGTTTAGCATGTGGTGGTCAACCCGAGCCAAAATTGCTGTGTTGGACACGTTCACCTCAAACGTCTGGGTTATGCTAACTCACACTGTCAACATGGTCAGGTCTTTCCATGACAATATCGAACATAATGGAAACCCCTAAAGTTAAGAACTCATTGAAGTCCTACATCATTTTAGTTATTTTCAAAGTTCATAATTTACAATATAGGAAATAAAAGGCCAACTTCACATCAAATAAGGACTACTGGGGGGGGGACATAGAATTTCCACGTGTTGTTTTTTTTCTGGCGCGATTGAATGGGCCAGTCTCAGAAGCAAATCACATCTCCCATGATCCACTGCGCACTACGCAGGATGAGAAGTGCGCAGTGCAGAATGCAAAACTTCACGAGTGGAATCTGCAAAGGTTGAATCCAGGCCACTGAATGTCCATCAAAGTTAAATCAGTAACGTATGTGATGAAAAGTATGGACGCATTTTGGTTTTCCAGCGTAAAAAACAATTGAGGAAAAAAAAACATGACGGGCATGCAATAAACTGTTTGCCGACCGCCGCCGTCGACAAGTCGTGAAATATAAGTAATATGAAAAGCCACAATCACCCACAAGCAAGAAGCAAGCCGAGGCCAACCATCAATTTGTGAGACATTTCAACCAGGTTTTCTTCATGATAGCACAATCGAGAGCTAAAAGGTTGGGAAACACATTTGAAATTCCTTCACGGACATACTGTACTTCAGCAAAACGAAAACCAACACTACTAAGACAGACCAAAGTAGTCAGAGAGCATCGAGCAGGCAGACTGGAAAGTGTCTCACCCTGGACAGATGGCAACTTGAACATCACAAGCTACTCAGAGCTCCTTAACAATGATGTCACACATCGTGACTCGTGAGTGAGTACTAATAAATACGATTAGAACATGCATACATGAGGTGTGGTTGTTCAATTACAATAAGATTTTCATCATTTTTCAAAACACATCAGAAGTAGCAGGTAAACCGAGTGTTAATCCAACTTGTCATTTCCATTTTATTCAAATAAAGTGTGAATGCATTTGCCATTATTATCATTTGCCAGAATGGTTGGTTATCGGTTGCTTTTTTTTTTTTTTTTTTCCCCAGAATTAACTTTACCTGATATCTTTACAAAAAAACAAAACCAATTTCAGAAATTTCACCTGGACTGTCCAGTATCCAAGTATTTATTTCACAGTCTCACTGGTTACATTTAAAAAAAATTACCGAATCTGTTCCCAA
>NW_026905032.1:0-2675 GCF_024500275.1 Phycodurus eques | reverse complement strand
CTGTCCAATTGACTGTCTGTTGTCGTAGTGGAGCGGCCCAACTACCAGAGACAATTTTTTGGGAAATTCATTGCAAAATAAAAAGATGATATGTTTCTGAAGAGTTGGGGACCAGGATCTGGAGGTTCCGAGAGGATTTGCATGCTCTTGTCTGAGTTTTGGCAGCGTGCAAGTTCTCAAAATTCCGAGTGTGTTTACTTTCAAAATCTATGATAAGATCACACATTTGTAGTGTTGAGAATGAGTCGATCATCCACACAAAAAAATCCAAATAGCAGCCAACAATTGGAGAATAAGATGACGCGATCCGCTCGAGATATTTTTAAGCGAAATATTATATTTTATAAATATAAATGTATATAAATAATAAAAAAATAAAATCGATACAACATATATCTGTAATATTGTCAGATTCTCTTACCCGCAGTCGGGAGAATGTCCTGACCGACTCTCCGTTTAAAGGTCGAGCTCCCCCTTTTTCCCTTGCCGGCACCAACACCGTAGCGCCGAGGGGACGAGGAGCTATAAGCGGTGTCGAGATGAATTCGCCTAGGTGTGCTTAACTGCCTTTAGTTTTACGAGCCAATCCGGTCTGCCCTAACTAATCACCCCTGATGAATAACCGACCGAGTGAAAGGGTAATTAAAATGAGTACTCCATTTTTACAGCCGCTTCATCCTTAAAAATCGTTTGCACTTGTTAAAGACCTAGTAAATAACGTCCTTGTTAGGGACCGTACGGATTTGTTTTGTATTAAGCCGAAGTGATATAGAGGAGTACCTTTAGGAATAGTAATACGATCCGGTGGTATTGGATCGTCGACGATCAATCACTTATAAAGAGGTTGAGTGTTAACATGAGACTAATCTAATTATAGAATGACAAGATATAATAAAATTAAAGCAAGGTATTTATTCAGTGATTACATGTGGTTAAACTTGATAATATGAGAGTCAGGGTTTTGTAATATAAAATGCACAATAATAAGAATAATAAAAACAATGAAAAGAAATCGAAGTAGTTTAAAAGAATCAGTCCTAAAACAAAGTATTTTACTTTTGATGAGCTTAAAGGAGTGATCAAAGTCCTACGGAGCCGTAAGCCAATTAAATAATAAATATAATTTTGGACATAAGAATACCTGAACAGCTGACTAGGCTCTTTACCTTTATTTCACGCAATGTCAATAGCGTTCTATTAGTACCTATTATAATATCCTTTTAGTCTACCCAATTAAAGAGAGATTCAAAAAATGAAGTCTTCCTGCACAGCACTGTCCTGATTCATTGCGGATGGAAAAAGAACAAATGGTCTCCTACCTCAAAGAGAATCAGGAGCCCAGGTTGCCAGTGTGAGGGGTTTCTTATAACCTCGGTTCCAACCTTTCAGTGTCCTGACTTTTGACCTGAGTTGGAAAGCACCTATGTTCCATTACTATTCAGTAGTCCTCGACTTTGGCCTGAGTGGAAAGCACCTATCACTTTATTACTCATTCAATGTCCTGAACTTTGACCTCCTCTTTTGCTCACCCAAAATAGGTTCACAGTAGAGACATCAACTCACAGCATATTTGCATGTCTTGTAGGCTCTTCAATACATTCATTCAATACAACAAAAGAGCATATATTTCATGTCTGAACACAACCATACACTTCATCACATCACGTTAATCTCTAAGCATTCTGCAATACATGTGTATATGTAATTGTCAGTTAAATGTATATACATTCATGTGAATACAATTCTCTCATGCATTTCAACAGGTCCGTGCTTACTTAATAGAGCATTCCGTGTGCTTGTTGCCTGAGATAGACAAACCTTACACAGGTTACAGTCTTTGCTTAAAAGCTGTTCCAAAGCATTGTATAATGTAATACAAAATGTAAGAATACTATATAACAGCCTTCTAGGCTTGATGTACTTCTTATCAAATGATTTCCAAAAGAACATCCTGAAAAAAAAAAATTATAAACATCACCAGAGAACATCAAACTTATCTAAGGAATAAAATCAAACAATTGATTATATAAGCAGTTGACTCAGTATGTGATTTGTTTACTATGACAAGGAATTTTAATAGTATGACATTTATAGAATACTTATGCTTGACTGCGACTCTTACTTTGTGATCTAATTTGGTTGTCAACCTCTGGTGGGTGACCAGGAATTGAAACTGAATTTGGTTTGGCAGCCTTGGGGTGAACCAAGATGAAACTGGGAAAGCCAATCAATAAACCCACCACATAAGCAATACAACCTTTTGTACAATCGCTTATATTTTGGCTATGGCCGCCCACTCGACAATATTTATATATAATATATATCCTATTATCTATTATATATCTATCTATCTATATCTATTATATATCTATCTAATCATCTATCTTAGTATCCAACGTGATACGTCACAATTTTATCACATCAGTGCTTTTAATTGGCTCAGAGGGCTGAAGGATACAAAGGTATGGAATTTTAAATGATGTCGGAATTATTGCACTTAGTGTGGTGTGTGGACCTCAAAGTGTCGCAAATCATCCATCCCACACAAAAAATGATCCCAAAATGACTAGACCAGTCCAACAATTGGAAGAATAAAGACATGACGCGATCCGCATCGAGAGATATTTTTCCACGAGAAGTAGTTGATAATTTTTATCATATAACATTTAGCTTTT
>NW_026905031.1:0-2711 GCF_024500275.1 Phycodurus eques | reverse complement strand
TCCATGCGGGAAATCAGAGCTCCCTTCCGGGACTCAGATGAGACGAGCTCCATGCTGGAAGTGAGAGCCCCATGCTAATGCCCGAGGTCCATGCGGGAAATCAGAGCTCCCTTCTGGGACTCAGATGAGACGAGCTCCATGCTGGAAGTCAGAGCGTAATGCCAGAGGTCCATGCGGGAAATCAGAGCTCCCTTCTGGGACTCAGATGAGACGAGCTCCATGCAAGCCAAAAGATCCCAAAATGCAGCGGCACTAAGTCCCAGCCTGGACCCAAAACGGACCATCATGTATTCCAAAATGCAGCGGCACTCAGTCCCAAAACGGACCCGCATGGATCCCAAAATGCAGCGGCACTCAGTCCCAGCAAAGTACCAGCACGCATCCCAAAATGTCACAAAGTCGCCTATCCGGAGCTCACGCAAAGCATCTTGCACAGTCTCAGCAAAGCCCAGCATTCATCCCAAAATGTAACAAAGTAGCCTTAATGCCGAGGTCCATGCGGGAAATCAGAGCTCCCTTCCGGGTCTCAGATGAGACGAGCTCCATGCTGGAAGTCAGGCGCTCCATGCCTAATGCCCGAGGTCCATGCGGGAAATAAGAGCTCCCTTCGGGACTCAGATGAGACGAGCTCCATGCTGGAAGTCAGAGCTTAATGCCAGAGGTCCATGCGGGAAATAAGAGCTCCCTTCTGGGACTCAGATGAGACGAGCTCCATGCTGGAAGTCAGAGCCCCATGCTTAATGCCCGAGGTCCATGCGGGAAATCAGAGCTCCCTTCCGGGACTCAGATGAGACGAGCTCCATGCTGGAAGTCAGAGCCTGTAATGCCGAGGTCCATGCGGGAAATCAGAGCTCCCTTCTGGGACTCAGATGAGACGAGCTCCATGCAAGCCAAAGATCCCAAAATGCAGCGGCACTAAGTCCCAGCCTGGACCCCAAAACGGACCATCATGTATTCCAAAATGCAGCGGCACTCAGTCCAAAACGGACCCGCATGGATCCCAAAATGCAGCGGCACTCAGTCCCAGCAAAGTACCAGCACGCATCCCAAAATGTCACAAAGTCGCCTATCCGGAGCTCACGCAAAGCATCTTTGCACAGTCTCAGCAAAGCCCAGCATTAATCCCAAAATGTAACAAAGTAGCCTTAATGCCCGAGGTCCATGCAGGGAAATCAGAGCTTCCCTTCCGGGACTCAGATGAGACGGAGCTCCATGCTGTGAAGTCAGCGCCCCATGCCTTAATGCCCGAGTCCCATGCGGGAAATCAGAGCTCCCTTCTGGGACTCAGATGAGACGAGCTCCATGCTGGAAGTCAGAGCTTAATGCCAGAGGTCCATGCGGGAAATCAGAGCTCCCTTCTGGGACTCAGATGAGACGAGCTCCATGCAAGCCAAAGATCCCAAAATGCAGCGGCACTAAGTCCCAGCCTGGACCCCAAAACGGACCATCATGTATTCCAAAATGCAGCGGCACTCAGTCCCAAAACGGACCCGCATGGATCCCAAAATGCAGCGGCACTCAGTCCCAGCAAGTACCAGCACGCATCCCAAAATGTCACAAAGTCGCCTATCCGGAGCTCACGCAAAGCATCTTGCACAGTCTCAGCAAAGCCCAGCATTCATCCCAAAATGTAACAAAGTAGCCTTAATGCCCGAGGTCCATGCGGGAAATCAGAGCTCCCTTCCGGGTCTCAGATGAGACGAGCTCCATGCTGGAAGTCAGCGCTCCATGCTTAATGCCCGAGGTCCATGCGGGAAATAAGAGCTCCCTTCTGGGACTCAGATGAGACGAGCTCCATGCTGGAAGTCAGAGCTTAATGCCAGAGGTCCATGCGGGAAATAAGAGCTCCCTTCTGGGACTCAGATGAGACGAGCTCCATGCTGGAAGTCAGAGCCCCATGCTTAATGCCCGAGGTCCATGCGGGAAATCAGAGCTCCCTTCCGGGACTCAGATGAGACGAGCTCCATGCAAGCCAAAGATCCCAAAATGCAGCGGCACTAAGTCCCAGCCTGGACCCCAAAACGGACCATCATGTATTCCAAAATGCAGCGGCACTCAGTCCCAAAACGGACCCGCATGGATCCCAAATGCAGCGGCACTCAGTCCCAGCAAAGTACCAGCACGCATCCCAAAATGTCACAAAGTCGCCTATCCGGAGCTCAGGCAAAGCATCTTGCACAGTCTCAGCAAAGCCCAGCATTCATCCCAAAATGTAACAAAGTAGCCTTAATGCCCGAGGTCCATGCGGGAAATCAGAGCTCCCTTCCGGGACTCAGATGAGACGAGCTCCATGCTGGAAGTGAGAGCCCCCATGCCTAATGCCCGAGGTCCATGCGGGAAATCAGAGCTCCCTTCTGGGACTCAGATGAGACGAGCTCCATGCTGGAAGTCAGAGCGTAATGCCAGAGGTCCATGCGGGAAATCAGAGCTCCCTTCTGGGACTCAGATGAGACGAGCTCCATGCAAGCCAAAGATCCCAAAATGCAGCGGCACTAAGTCCCAGCCTGGACCCCAAAACGGACCATCATGTATTCCAAAATGCAGCGGCACTCAGTCCCAAAACGGACCCGCATGGATCCCAAAATGCAGCGGCACTCAGTCCCAGCAAAGTACCAGCACGCATCCCAAAATGTCACAAAGTCGCCTATCCGGAGCTCACGCAAAGCATCTTGCACAGTCTCAGCAAAGCCCAGCATTCATCCCAAAATGTA
>NW_026905030.1:0-2718 GCF_024500275.1 Phycodurus eques | reverse complement strand
AGAAGAGATCGCAAGGGGTGAGAACTTTAGTATACTTGGGTCACCACGTGCCAGAGCGTGTAGTGTGATGGTCGTGGTCACGACCTATGAATTAACGGGTCCGAGCAGGTTGGAACGTGGAGGAAGGTGTTCTCAGGTGTGTTAATGTGACAGAAGAGTCGCGATACAATAGAATTGAATGCAAATAATGCCAGAGGTCCATGCGGGAAATCAGAGCTCCATTCCGGGACTCAGATGAGACGAGCTCCATGCTGGAAGTGAGAGCTTAATGCCCGAGGTCCATGCGGGAAATCAGAGCTCCCTTCTGGGACTCAGATGAGACGAGCTCCATGCTGGAAGTCAGAGCGTAATGCCAGAGGTCCATGCGGGAAATCAGAGCTCCCTTCTGGGACTCAGATGAAGACGAGCTCCATGCAAGCCAAAGATCCCAAAATGCAGCGGCACTAAGTCCCAGCCTGGACCCCAAAACGGACCATCATGTATTCCAAAATGCAGCGGCACTCAGTCCCAAAACGGACCCGCATGGATCCCAAAATGCAGCGGCACTCAGTCCCAGCAAAGTACCAGCACGCATCCCAAAATGTCACAAAGTCGCCTATCCGGAGCTCACGCAAAGCATCTTGCACAGTCTCAGCAAAGCCCAGCATTCATCCCAAAATGTAACAAAGTAGCCTATCCGCAGGTCACCCAGATCGGGGAAATTGTACAAGTGTTTGATTCCGCCAGTGATGCCCTAAAATGTGAATAAGTATCCCGAAAACTTGCTCCATTCAAATGAATGGCGTTTCTACCAGAGGCCGTTTACGGGTGTAGTGCCGATTTCGGTCGTGCGGGGCGCTGCAGACATGTCTTCCCTACACCCCTCAGTGTGGTGGCCTTGGCCGTCAAGTCTTTAACTCCGTCCGCGTAGACTTTTCGGGGCAGTCGACGGGATATTGAGGAGACACGTTTTCAGTACTTTGACTCCGTCTGCGTTTGGCATTTAGGCGCCACTTGAGGCGTTTTCGGGACACTCTGCCTTCACCACGACACTCGGGCCGGCATGGGGGGGAGAGCGCGCAGCCCCTCCCTTTCTCCCGCCGACCCTACCCCGACCGAATGGCACTCGTGACCCGCCCTTGGGGGGCCCCCGCCGACCGGCCCGGCCCTGCGCCGGTGTCGGTGCGGGCGGGCGGTTCCCCCAGCCTGCGGGTTCGCATCGTCGTCGTCGTCGTCCCCGGCCTCCGAAGGCGGCGTTCGCGGGCACGCTAGGCAGGCCGGGGCTCCAAGGCGAGACCGAGACGCTCCGGTGCCCGCCGCGCCCGGTCTGCGTCAGCCGGCCACTGGCGTCTGCCGTCCGTTGGGCCTCCCGGCGAGCGCGCACCCTCTCGAAGTCGTCCCGGACGGACGAGCGCGGGCTTTAACGGCCCGCCTCTCCAGCTTCCAGCCGTCTCAGTCGCGGCGGCCGTCGACCGGCCGGTGGGGTGAGCGTTTTGGGCAGGCAGGTGCAGGGCCCTCGCCGCCGCCAACCACTGCCCGCAAGCGTCCGGGAAACCACAAGTCTTTGGGATCCGGGGGGAGTATGGTTGAAAAGCTGAAACTTAAAGGAATTGACGGAAGGGCACCTACCAGGAGGGGAGCCTGCGGCTTAATTTTACTCAACACGGGGGACCGGACCCGTGCCGAGCTACCAGGGAGGTGGCGGGGGCAAGTCAGAGCTCCATGCTGGAAGTCAGAGCTCCATGCTTAATGCCCGAGGTCCATGCGGGAAATCAGAGCTCCCTTCAGTGTCTCAGATGAGACGAGCTCCATGCTGGAAGTCAGAGCTTAATGCCAGAGGTCCATGCGGGAAATCAGAGCTCCCTTCCGGGACTCAGATGAGACGAGCTCCATGCTGGAAGTGAGAGCCCCATGCCTAATGCCCGAGGTCCATGCGGGAAATCAGAGCTCCCTTCCGGGTCTCAGATGAGACGAGCTCCATGCTGGAAGTCAGAGCTTAATGCCAGAGGTCCATGCGGGAAATCAGAGCTCCCTTCCGGGACTCAGATGAGACGAGCTCCATGCTGGAAGTGAGAGCCCCATGCCTAATGCCCGAGGTCCATGCGGGAAATAAGAGCTCCCTTCTGGGACTCAGATGAGACGAGCTCCATGCTGGAAGTCAGAGCTTAATGCCAGAGGTCCATGCGGGAAATAAGAGCTCCCTTCTGGGACTCAGATGAGACGAGCTCCATGCTGGAAGTCAGAGCCCCATGCTTAATGCCCGAGGTCCATGCGGGAAATCAGAGCTCCCTTCTGGGACTCAGATGAGACGAGCTCCATGCTGGAAGTCAAAGCCCCATGCTTAATGCCCGAGGTCCATGCGGGAAATAAGAGCTCCCTCCTGGGACTCAGATGAGACGAGCTCCATGCTGGAAGTCAGAGCTTAATGCCAGAGGTCCATGCGGGAAATCAGAGCTCCCTTCTGGGACTCAGATGAGACGAGCTCCATGCTGGAAGTCAGAGCGTAATGCCAGAGGTCCATGCGGGAAATCAGAGCTCCCTTCCGGGACTCAGATGAGACGAGCTCCATGCTGGAAGTGAGAGCTTAATGCCAGAGGTCCATGCGGGAAATCAGAGCTCCCTTCTGGGACTCAGATGAGACGAGCTCCATGCTGGAAGTCAGAGCCCATGCTTAATGCCCGAGGTCCATGCGGGAAATCAGAGCTCCCTTCTGGGACTCAGATGAGACGAGCTCCATGC
>NW_026905029.1:0-2722 GCF_024500275.1 Phycodurus eques | reverse complement strand
GCTTTTCCAAGATGGCGCCTACCAGTGTGGCCGCCTCGGTAACGCGCTCTCTAGTATTGTCTTTGTTTTTGTGTTTTTCGTCCGTCTTTGGAGACCTTACACGACTCACTTACACAAGGGGAGACCTGCTAACCATCAAGGAGGCTACTCCGGACTTTCTGTCACCAACTTTCGAAAATCCGCTCAGTTTTTTCCCCGAGTTACTCACCGGAGCGGCGTCCGCGGTTTTCGGCGCATGGATGCGGAAGCGGCGCCACAGAGGAAAACGAGCCGACATTCAGGTGAAACTCCGCAAGAGAGGACACAGATTGGCGTTCCCGTCGATCCACCTCGCGAATGTACGCTCCCTACCCAACAAAATGGACGAGCTTCATCTTCTGTTAAAGACCAGTAAAGACTTCGGACGTTCCGCGGCCATGTGCTTCACGGAGACCTGGCTTTGCGACGCTGTACCCGATGGCGCCGTCACGCTTCCCGGCTTCAACATTCATCGAGCAGACCGTGACATGGAATCATCGGGAAAAACGAAGGGCGGCGGGATATGCCTCCATATAAACGAAAAATGGTGTACGGACGTCACGGTGCTCAGCACACACTGCAGCCCGCATTTGGAGTCGCTGTTTCTGAACTGTAAACCATTTTACTCGCCACGTGAGTTTGCATCGTTTATACTGGCTGGAGTCTATATTACACCGCAAGCTAACACGAGCGCCGCATTGCTAACGCTCGCCGAACAGGTCAACGAAATTGAAAAAAAACACCCTGACTCACCCCTCATTATTCTCGGGGACTTTAACAAAGCTAAACTCAACCACGAACTCCCTAAATACAAGCAGCACATCGACTGTCCTACCAGGGAAAATAATACTTTAGACCACTGCTACACTACGGTAAAAAACGCATACCATGCTATACCTCGTGCAGCCCTGGGCTCGTCTGATCACTGCTTAATTCACTTAATACCGACGTACAAGCAAGAACTTAAATGTGCGAAGCCTACAGTGAAAACAGTCAAAAAGTGGACCAATGAAGCAAAGATGGAACTTCAAAGCTGTTTAGACTGCACAGACTGGAGTGTCTTTGAAAATTCAGCTGGCAGCCTGGATGAATATACGGACACTGTCACATCCTATATCAGTTTCTGTGAAGAGGTTTGTGTACCAACAAAATCATTTCGGACATTCAACAACAAGCCGTGGTTCACTGCTAAACTTAAGCAGCTTCGCCAAGCTAAGGAAGATGCTTATCAGAGCGGGGACAGGGCCCTGTATAATCGAGCTAGAAACCAGCTTACTAAAGAAATTAACATTGCAAAGAGGATCTATGCAGCAAAGTTGGAAAAACAGTTTAGCGCGAACGACTCGAAATCAGTCTGGCGTGCATTCCAATCGCTGACTAATTACAAGCGACGATCCCCCCAAGCTGAGAACAATAGCACACTAGCCAACGACTTGAATACCTTCTATTGCAGATTTGAAAAGGACAGTTTCACTCCACACACCCACCCGGCCGCACCCGCGACCACAACCACACCTCTGATTTCTGCGTTAACCATCCATGAACAGGATGTGAGACGCATCTTCAAACAACAGAAGATTAACAAAGCAACAGGACCGGACCATGTGTCCCCATCCTGCCTCAAAGTCTGCGCGGACCAGCTCGATCCAGTCTTCACTCAGATCTTTAACAGATCTTTGGAAATGTGCGAAGTTCCATCCTGCTTCAAACGCTCCACCATCATTCCAGTCCCCAAGAAACCTGCAATCTCTGGTCTGAATGACTACAGGCCTGTCGCTTTGACATCTGTGGTCATGAAGTCCTTTGAACGTCTCGTGCTGGACCACCTCAAGAGTGTCACAGGTCCCCTGCTGGACCCCCTGCAGTTTGCCTACCAAGCGAACAGGTCTGCGGATGATGCAGTCAACATGGGACTGCACTTCATCCTAGAACACCTCGACAGTGCAGGGACCTACGCGAGGATCCTGTTCGTGGACTTCAGCTCAGCGTTCAACACCATCATCCCTGAACTCCTTTCAACCAAGCTTCTCCAGCTCAGCGTCTCACCTGCCATCTGCCAGTGGATTTACAGCTTTCTGACGGGCAGGACACAGCAGGTCAGGCTGGGGGAGGCCACCTCATCCACACGCAGCATCAGCACTGGGGCGCCCCAAGGTTGTGTCCTCTCTCCGCTGCTCTTCTCTCTCTACACGAACGACTGCACCTCAGCGAACCCGACTGTCAAGCTCCTGAAGTTTGCAGATGACACCACTGTCATCGGCCTCATCAAGGACGGTGACGAGTCTGCATATCGACAGGAAGCGGAGCGGCTGGAGCTGTGGTGCGGGCGACACAACCTGGAGCTGAACACGCTCAAGACGGTAGAGATGATCGTGGACTTCAGGAGGCATCCTTCGCCACAGCTGCCCCTCACGTTGTCCAGCTGCCTTGTGTCAACCGTCGAGACCTTCAAGTTCCTGGGAATTACAATCTCTCAGGACCTGAAGTGGGCGAACAACATCAACTCCGTCCTCAAAAAGGCCCAGCAGAGGATGTACTTCCTGCGGCTTCTGAGAAAGCACGGCCTGCCACTGGAGCTGCTGAGACAGTTCTACACAGCGGTCATCGAATCGGTCCTGTGTTCTTCCATCACAGTCTGGTTTGGTGCTGCTACAAAAAGGACAAACTCCGACTGCAACGGACAATCAAAACTGCTGAAAGGATT
>NW_026905028.1:0-2734 GCF_024500275.1 Phycodurus eques | reverse complement strand
AAAGCTTTGGTTGGAGTTTTACACACATTTGCAGCTTTTATCGCTTAAAAATACTTCCCAGCGCCTGCTGTTCACTTTTTTTATTTTGACTCATAACTTCACAAAGCATGCTTTCCCAGGAAAGTCTCTTGCTTTTAAAGTAGAACTCTCCTCTTTATACTAGTTACAGGCAGTGGTTTGAAACCCAAAGGTTTGGTTGGAGTTTTACACACATTTGCAGTTTTTAAATGCTCAAAAATGCTACCCAGCTCCCTCTGCTGGACACTTTTTTTATATCACTCATACCTTCACAGAGGATGCTTTCCCAGTAAATTCTCTTGCTTTTTAGAGTAGAACTCTCCCCTTTATACTAGTTACAGGTAGTGGTTTGAATCCCAAAGCGTTGGTTGGAGTTTTCCACACATTTGCTGTTTTTATTGCTTAAAAATGCTTCCCAGCGCCTGCTGTACACATTTCTTATTTTGACTCATAACTTCACAAAGGATGCTTTCCAAGTAAATTATATTGCTTTTTAGAGTAAAACTCTCCCCTTTATACTAGTTACAGGCAGTGGTTTGAATCTCAAAGCTTTGGTTGGAGTTTTACACACATTTGCAGTTTTTATTGCTAAAAAATGCTTAACAGCTCCCTCTGCTGTACACATTTTTTCTTTTGACTCATAACTTCACAAAGGTTTCTTTCCCAGTAAAGTCTCTTGCTTTTTAGAGTAGAACTCTCCCCTTTATACTAGTTACAGGCAGTGGTTTGAATCCCAAAGCTTTGGTTGGCGTTTTACACACATTTGCAGCTTTTATCACTTAAAAATGCTTCCCAGCGCCTGCTGTAAACTTTTTTTATTTTGACTCATAACTTCACAAAGGATGCTTTCCCAGTAAATTCTCTTGCTTTTTAGAGTTTAAGTCTCCCCTTTATACAAGTTACAGGCAGTGGTTTGAATCCCAAAGCTTTGGTTGGAGTTTTACACACTTTTCCTTTTTTTATTGCTTAAAAATGCTTCCCAGGGCCTGCTGTACACATTTTTTCTTTTGACTCATAACTTCACAAAGGTTTCTCTCCCAGTAAAGTCTCTTGCTATTTAGAGTAGAACTCTCCCCTTTATACTAGTTACAAGCAGTGGTTTGAATCCCAAAGCTTTGGTTGGAGTTTTACACACATTTGCAGCTTTTATCGCTTAAAAATACTTCCCAGCACCTGCTGTACACTTTTTTGATTTTGACTCATAACTTCACAAAGGATGCTTTCCCAGTAAAGTCTCTTGCTTTAAAAGTAGAACTCTCCCCTTTATACTAGTTACAGGCAGTGGTTTGAAACCCAAAGGTTTGGTTGGAGTTTTACACACATTTGTAGTTTTTATTGCTTAAAAATGCTTAACAGCTCCCTCTGCTGTACACTTTTTTTTATTGTAACTCATAACTTCACAAAGGATGCTTTCACAGTAAATTCTCTTGCTTTTGAGAGTAAAACTCTCCCCTTTATACTAGTTACAGGCAGTGGTTTGAATCCCAAAGCTTTGGTTGGAGTTTTACACACATTTGCAGCTTTTATCGCTTAAAAATGCTTCCCAGTGCCTGCTGTTCACTTTTTTTATTTTGACTCATAACTTCACAAAGCATGCTTTCCCAGGAAAGTCTCTTGCTTTTAAAGTAGAACTCTCCTCTTTATACTAGTTACAGGCAGTGGTTTGAAACCCAAAGGTTTGGTTGGAGTTTTACACACATTTGCAGTTTTTAATGCTCAAAAATGCTACCCAGCTCCCTCTGCTGGACACTTTTTTTATATCACTCATACCTTCACAGAGGATGCTTTCCCAGTAAATTCTCTTGCTTTTTAGAGTAGAACTCTCCCCTTTATACTAGTTACAGGCAGTGGTTTGAATCTCAAAGCTTTGGTTGGAGTTTTACACCCATTTGCAGTTTTTATTGCTTAAAAATGCTTCCCAGCGCCTGCTGTACACATTTCTTATTTTGACTCATAACTTCACAAAGGATGCTTTCCAAGTAAATTATATTGCTTTTTAGAGTAAAACTCTCCCCTTTATACTAGTTACAGGCAGTGGTTTGAATCTCAAAGCTTTGGTTGGAGTTTTACACACATTTGCAGTTTTTATTGCTAAAAAATGCTTCCCAGCTCCCTCTGCTGTAAACTTTTTTTTATTGTAACTCATAACTTCACAAAGGATGCTTTCACAGTAAATTCTCTTGCTTTTGAGAGTACAACTCTCCCCTTTATACTAGTTACAGGCAGTGGTTTGAATCCCAAAGCTTTGGTTGGAGTTTTACACACATTTGCAGTTTTTATTGCTTAAAAATGCTTCCCAGCTCACTCTGCTGTCCACTTTTTTTAATGTAACTCATAACTTCACAAAGGATACTTTCCAAGAAAATTCTCTTGCATTTCAGAGTAAAACTCTCCCCTTTATTCGAGTTAGAGGCAGTGGTTTGAATCCCAAAGCTTTGGTTGGAGTTTTACAGACATTTGCTGTTTTTAATCGCTTAAAAATGCTTCCCAGCGCCTGCTGTACACTTTTTTTATTTTCACTCATAACTTCACAAAGGATGCTTTCCAAGAAAATTCTCTTGCATTTCAGAGTAAAACTCTCCCCTTTATTCGAGTTAGAGGCAGTGGTTTGAATCCCAAAGCTTTGGTTGGAGCTTTACACACATTTGCAGCTTTTATCGCTTAAAAATGCTTCCCTAGCTCCCTCTGCTGTACACTTTTTTTATTTTGACTCATA
>NW_026905027.1:0-2752 GCF_024500275.1 Phycodurus eques | reverse complement strand
AGTTCTAGTTAGCGTTGATCGGTCGTCACCGCCACCCATAACTGAGGGAACACACGCTGGAAGAGTGGTGACCAGGGTGCGGAGGGTCCGAGAGGATTTTGCATGCCCTTGTCTTAGTTCTGGCAGCGTGCAAGTCCTCAATGGTGGGTCGGGGGGTACCGACAATCCTTTCAGCAGTTTTGATTGTCCGTTGCAGTCGGAGTTTGTCCTTTTTTGTAGCAGCACCAAACCAGACTGTGATGGAAGAACACAGGACTGATTCGATGACCGCTGTGTAGAACTGTCTCAGCAGCTCCGGTGGCAGGCCGTGCTTTCTCAGAAGCAGCAGGAAGTACATCCTCTGCTGGGCCTTTTTGAGGACGGAGTTGATGTTGGTCGCCCACTTCAGGTCCTGAGAGATTGTAATTCCCAGGAACTTGAAGGTCTCGACGGTTGACACAAGGCAGCTGGACAACGTGAGGGGCAGCTGTGGTGAAGGATGCCTCCTGAAGTCCACGGTCATCTCTACCGTCTTGAGCGTGTTCAGCTCCAGGTTGTGTCGGCCGCACCACAGCTCCAGCCGCTCCGCTTCCTGTCGATATGCAGACTCGTCACCGTCCTTGATGAGGCCGATGACAGTGGTGTCATCTGCAAACTTCAGGAGCTTGACAGTCGGGTTCGCTGAGGTGCAGTCGTTCGTGTAGAGAGAGAAGAGCAGCGGAGAGAGGACACAACCTTGGGGCGCCCCAGTGCTGATGCTGCGTGTGGATGAGGTGGCCTCCCCCAGCCTGACCTGCTGTGTCCTGCCCGTCAGAAAGCAGTAAATCCACTGGCAGATGGCAGGTGAGACGCTGAGCTGGAGAAGCTTGGTTGAAAGGAGTTCAGGGATGATGGTGTTGAACGCTGAGCTGAAGTCCACGAACAGGATCCTCGCGTAGGTCCCTGCACTGTCGAGGTGTTCTAGGATGAAGTGCAGTCCCATGTTGACTGCATCATCCGCAGACCTGTTCGCTTGGTAGGCAAACTGCAGGGGGTCCAGCAGGGGACCTGTGACACTCTTGAGGTGGTCCAGCACGAGACGTTCAAAGGACTTCATGACCACAGATGTCAAAGCGACAGGCCTGTAGTCATTCAGACCAGAGATTGCAGGTTTCTTGGGGACTGGAATGATGGTGAGCGTTTGAAACACGATGGAACTTCGCACATTTCCAAAGATCTGTTGAAGATCTGAGTGAAGACTGGAGCGAGCTGGTCCGCGCAGACTTTGAGGCAGGATGGGGACACATGGTCCGGTCCTGCCGCTTTTTTAATCTTCTGTTGTTTGAAGATGCGTCTCACATCCTGTTCATGGATGGTTAACGCAGAAGTCAGAGGTGTGGTTGTGGTCGTGGGTGCGGCCGGGTGGGTGTGTGGAGTGAAACTGTCCTTTTCAAATCTGCAATAGAAGGTATTCAAGTCGTTGGCAAGTGTGCTATTGTTCTCAGCTTGGGGGGATCGTCGCTTGTAATTAGTCAGCGATTGGAATGCATGCCAGACTGATTTTGAGTCATTCGTGCTAAACTGTTTTTCCAACTTTGCTGCATAGATCCTCTTTGCAATGTTAATTTCTTTAGTCAGCTGGTTTCTAGCTCGATTATACAGGGCCCTGTCCCCGCTCTGATATGCATCTTCCTTAGCTTGGCGAAGCTGCTTAAGTTTAGCAGTGAACCACGGCTTGTTGTTGTTGAATGTCCGAAATGATTTTGTTGGTACACAAACCTCTTCACAGAAACTGATATAGGATGTGACAGTGTCCGTATATTCATCCAGGCTGCCAGCTGAATTTTCAAAGACACTATAGTCTGTGCAGTCTAAACAGCTTTGAAGTTCCATCTTGGCTTCATTGGTCCACTTTTTGACTGTTTTCACAGTAGGCTTCGCACATTTAGGTTCTTGCTTGTACGTCGGTATTAAGTGAATTAAGCAGTGATCAGACGAGCCCAGGGCTGCACGAGGTATAGCACGGTATGCGTTTTTTACCGTAGTGTAGCAGTGGTCTAAAGTATTATTTTCCCTGGAAGGACAGTCGATGTGCTGCTTGTATTTAGGGAGTTTGTGGTTGAGTTCAGCTTTGTTAAAGTCACCGAGAATAATGAGGGGTGAGTCGGGGTGTTTTTTTTTCAATTTCGTTGACTTGTTCGGCGAGCGTTAGCAATGCGGCGTTCGTGTTAGCTTGCGGTGTAATATAGACTCCAGCCAGTATAAACGATGCAAACTCACGTGGCGAGTAGAATGGTTTACAGTTCAAAAACAGCGACTCAAAATGCGGGCTGCAGTGTGTGCTGAGCACCGTGACGTGTTTTTGTTGATATGGAGGCATATCCTGCCGCCCTTCGTTTTCCCCGATGATTCCATGTCGCGGTCCACTCGATGAATGTTGAAGCCGGGAAGCATGACGGCGCCATCGGGTACAGCGTCGCAAAGCCAGGTCTCCGTGAAGCACATGGCCATGGAACGTCTGAAGTCTTTACTGGTCTTTAACAGAAGATGAAGCTCGTCCATTTTGTTGGGTAGGGAGCGTACATTCGCGAGGTGGATCGACGGGAACGCCAATCTGTGTCCTCTCTTGCGGAGTTTCACCTGAATGTCGACTCGTTTTCCTCTGTGGCGCCGCTTCCGCCTCCATGCGCCGAAAACCGCGGACGCCACTCCGGTGAGTAACTCGGGGAAAAAACTGAGTGGATTTTCGAAAGTTGGTGACAGAAAGTCCGGAGTAGCCTCCTTGATGGTTAGC
>NW_026905026.1:0-2763 GCF_024500275.1 Phycodurus eques | reverse complement strand
CATGCGGGAAATCAGAGCTCCCTTTCTGGGACTCAGATGAGACGAGCTCCATGCAAGCCAAAGATCCCAAAATGCAGCGGCACTAAAGTCCCAGCCTGGACCCCAAAACGGACCATCTATGTATTCCAAATGCAGCGGCACTCAGTCCCAAAACGGACCCGCATGGATCCCAAAATGCAGCGCACTCAGGTCCAGCAAAGTACCAGCACGCATCCCAAATGTCACAAAGTCGCCTATCCGGAGCTCACGCAAAGCATCTTGCACAGTCTCAGCAAAGCCCAGCATTCATCCCAAATGTAACAAAGTAGCCTTAATGCCCGAGGGGTCCATGCGGGAAATCCGAGCTCCCTTCCGGGTCTCCAGATGAGACGAGCTCCATGCTGGAAGTCAGCGCATCCATGCTTAATGCCCGAGGTCCATGCGGGAAATAAGAGCTCCCCTTCCGGGTCTCAGATGAGACGAGCTCCATGCTGGAAGTCAGAGCTTTAATGCCAGAGGTCCATGCGGGGAAATAAGAGCTCCCTTCTGGGACTCAGATGAGACGAGCTCCATGCTGGAAGTCAGCGCCTTAATGCCCGAGGTCCATGCGGGAAGTCAGAGCTCCCTTCTGGGACTCAGATGAGACGAGCTCCATGCTGGAAGTCAAAGGCCCCATGCTTAATGCCCGAGGTCCATGCGGGAAATCAGAGCTCCCTTCCGGGACTCAGATGAGACGAGCTCCATGCTGGAAGTCAGAGCTCCATGCTTAATGCCCGAGGTCCATGCGGGAAGTCAGAGCTCCCTTCTGGGACTCAGATGAGACGAGCTCCATGCTGGAAGTCAGAGCTTAATGCCAGAGGTCCATGCGGGAAATCAGAGCTCCCTTCCAGGACTCAGATGAGACGAGCTCCATGCTGGAAGTCAGAGCGTAATGCCAGAGGTCCATGCGGGAAATCAGAGCTCCCTTCTGGGACTCAGATGAGACGAGCTCCATGCAAGCCAAAGATCCCAAAATGCAGCGGCACTAAGTCCCAGCCTGGACCCCAAAACGGACCATCATGTATTCCAAAATGCAGCGGCACTCAGTCCCAAAACGGACCCGCATGGATCCCAAAATGCAGCGGCACTCAGTCCCAGCAAAGTACCAGCACGCATCCCAAAATGTCACAAAGTCGCCTATCCGGAGCTCACGCAAAGCATCTTGCACAGTCTCAGCAAAGCCCAGCATTCATCCCAAAATGTAACAAAGTAGCCTTAATGCCCGAGGTCCATGCGGGAAATCAGAGCTCCCTTCTGGGACTCAGATGAGACGAGCTCCATGCTGGAAGTCAAAGCCCATGCTTCATGCCCGAGGTCCATGCGGGAAATCAGAGCTCCCTTCTGGGACTCAGATGAGACGAGCTCCATGCTGGAAGTCAAAGCCCCATTGCTTTAATTGCCCGAGGGTCCATGCGGGAAATCAGAGCTCCCTTCTGGGACTCAGATGAGACGAGCTCCATGCTGGAAGTCAGAGCGTAATGCCAGACGGTCCATGCGGGAAATCAGAGCTCCCTTCTGGGACTCAGATGAGACGAGCTCCATGCAAGCCAAAGATCCCAAAATGCAGCGGCACTCAGTCCAAAACGGACCCGCATGGATCCCAAAATGGCAGCGGCACTCAGTCCCAGCAACATTTACCAGCACGCATCCAAAATGTCACAAAGTCGCCTATCCGGAGCTCACGCAAAGCATCTTGCACAGTCTCAGCAAAGCCCAGCATTCATCCCAAAATGTAACAAAAGTCAGCGCTTAATGCCCGAGGTCCATGCGGTGAAATCAGAGCTCCTTCCGGGAACTCAGATGAGACGAGCTCCATGCTGGATAGTGAGAGGCCCCATTGCCTAATGCCCGACGGTCCATGTCGGGGAAATCAGAGCTCCCTTCCGGGTCTCCAGATGAGACGAGCTCCATGCTGGAAGTCAGCGCTTAATGCCAGAGGTCCATGCGGAAATCAGAGCTCCCTATCTGGAGACTCAGATGAGACGAGCTCCATGCTAGAAGTCAAAGCCCCATGCTAATGCCCGAGGTTCCATGCGGGAGAAATCAGAGCTCCCTTCTGGGACTCAGATGAGACGAGCTCCATGCTGGAAGTCAAAGCCCCATGCTTAATGCCCGAGGTCCATGCGGGAAATCAGAGCTCCCTTCTGGGACTCAGATGAGACGAGCTCCATGCTGGAAGTCAAAGCCCCATGCTTAATGCCCGAGGTCCATGCGGGAAATCAGAGCTCCCTTCTGGGACTCAGATGAGACGAGCTCCATGCTGGAAGTCAGCGCTCCATGCTTAATGCCCGAGGTCCATGCGGGAAATAAGAGCTCCCTTCTGGGACTCAGATGAGACGAGCTCCATGCTGGAAGTCAGAGCTTAATGCCAGAGGTCCATGCGGGAAATCAGAGCTCCCTTCTGGGACTCAGATGAGACGAGCTCCATGCTGGAAGTCAGAGCGTAATGCCAGAGGTCCATGCGGGAAATCAGAGCTCCCTTCCGGGACTCAGATGAGACGAGCTCCATGCTGGAAGTGAGAGACGTTAATCTGCCCGAGTCCATGCACTCGAGAATCGAGAGGCTCCCTTCTGGATCTCAGCATCGAGACGCACGCTCCATGCTGGAAGTCTCAGAGCGTAATGCCAGATGGGTCCATGTCGGGGAAATCGACAGAGCTGCCCTTCTGGTGGACTCAGATGGAGACGAGCTCCATGCAAGCCAAAGATCCCAATATGCAGCGGCACTCAGTCCCCAAAACGGAC
>NW_026905025.1:0-2764 GCF_024500275.1 Phycodurus eques | reverse complement strand
TAATTGGCATTACGGCTCCGTAGGACTTGATCACTCCTTAAAAGCTCACGCAAAAAGGTAAATACTTATTTTGTGATTTATTACTTTTGAACAACTTCTATTTCTTTCCATTTTTATTATTCTTATTATTGTTCATTTTATATCACAAACCCATACTGTCATATTATCAATTTAACCTTGTGTAATCACTGAAATAAATACCTTGCTTTAATTTTATTCTATCTTTGTCATTCTTATCATGAGAATTAATCTCGACCTTGACACTCAACCTCTTGTAAGTGATTGAACTTCGACGACACCAATACCACCGGGTCGCATTACTATTCCTAAAAAGACTAACTCATCCAAATCCCTTCGGCTTAATACAAACACCAATCCGTACGGTCCTAACAAGGACTGTTAAATTTTCTAGGTCTTTAACAAGTGCCAACGATTTTTAAGGGATGAAGCTGCCGTAAAAATGGAGTACTCATTTTAATTATCCTTTCACTCGGTGCGGTTACTCATCAAGGGGTTATTAGTGAGGGCAGACCGGATTGGCTCCGTAAAACTAAAGGCAGTGAGCACACCAAGGCGAATTCATCTCGACGCCGGCTTAACAGCTCCTCGTCCCCTCGCGGTCATGGCGTTGGTGCCGGCCGGGGGAAAAATAGGGGGGAGCTCGACCCTTTAAACGGAGAGTCGGTCAGGACATTTCTCCCGATTAGTCCTGCGGGTAAGCGAAATCTGATATGTGGCGCCCAACGTGGGGCTTGTTATCGATTTTTATGGAAAATCGGGATTGATAATAGCCCAAAAAAGAACCCGAGTAGTGGCTTCCTAGAGTAATGGGCACAAAGCTTGGGAAGCGATACTCGTTGACAAAAGTTCATGTCAGACGACCCCCAATGGGCACGAAAGTAGTAACTTTGAAGAAACATTGATTCATGAAATAGGACTCTTATGTACGGGTCTAGAGTGTACTCGTAACAAAGGAGATAGCACTGTTTCGTGTCTAAGAAATGACAACCAGCCCCCCTCAGGATATCTCACACTCTAGAGTGAGTGGGAGAGGCCGTTCAAAGTGAATGGACATTATCGGCGACCTGCTGCTCTGGTCGGCCGTGAAGCTACTGATAGCGAGTTTGTTAGAGCGTGCTGCGAGGCGCTCAAGGGAGGGAGGGGCTGAGTTGAGGGATGGAATAAGCAACCGGTTTAGGAAAAACAGGGCTTATGGTTAAACTGTATCCAACCAGCTAACCGAGAAAGAGAGACTAACCAGGACAATAGTTAGCGTCGGTACTAGTCTTTCGAAAGCTACCTAGTGGTGAACTAGATTATGAGTTTGAACTATGCTCTAGGATATCTAGGCTTCCCGTGGTGGCTGCGGATTGTTTGTGTAGGTTACGTTAGATTTCCATTTTTGACTCATTTCCCTTATTCCTTATTATCCTACTGGGGCGTACCTTTGAACATTTATCGCCCTTTTTCCATAATAGGAGACACTTTATTCCAGTTAGTCGACTTTGGTATTCCCTTGCCGTAGTCCCCTTTTCCCTTGCCCTTCCTTTTTGCCATGTTAGACAGATTTTGATTTTTCCACCAACGAGAATCACTTTGGTTTTTCTTCGGAAGTGGACAGATTTTGATTTTTCTGCCAACGAGAATCACTTTGGTTTTTCTTCGAAAGTGGACAGAGTTTGATTTTTCTACCAATGAGAATCACTTTGTTTTTTCTTCGGAAGTGGACAGATTTAGATTTTTCTACCAACGAGCATCACTTTGATTTTTCTTCGGAGTGGACAGATTTTGATTTTTCTACCAACGAGAATCACTTTGATTTTCCTTCGGAAGTGGACAGATTTGATTTTCTATCAACAAGAACTACTTCAGTTTTCTTCAAGGATGGACTGAATTATTTTTCCTTTTCTTCAATGAGACTGGACTTCGACTAAACCATACATAACAGGGTGGGTCCCTGAACGCAGTGAGTAACCATCCCATCGTTTAGTAAAGAATCTTAGTCAATGGGGACAGGTGAAAACACTCACGGCTAATTATTCTAAGTGTGTAGAGGCGACGCTAAAAGAGCGGAGCTGAGTAACCCAGGAGCTGTAGTACGAGCCCAGACCCTATGCGCTACTGGGGGGTGTCGGAAATAGGCAGCTCCACTCCTACAAACAGAAGCGGGCTCACGGCCAAGTTAATACGCTGAACGGTAGCGGGCTACGGCCAAGTAATACGCTAAGAAGAAATGTTTATGAATGCGGGAGAAGACGAGACCACGGCGCCCCTCAGAAAAAAGAGAGGCAGTGGAGGAATCGAAGACCCGACTCTAGGACAACATGAAATACCAATAAGACTCGTGCTATATAACGGGGGCTGGAAGAATGGCCGCCGGAGTAAGGAGGATGGTAGAAACGGGAAATCCATCCATACAACCCTTAGAACTCCCGACAACGGTGAAGAGAGCCGTTAAAGGACAAGGCCAGTTTAAAGCAGAGACAGCAGAAGAAACTGGAGTAATGACAATGATAGTAGACCACCCCAGAGAAGACTACAGTCGTAGAGAAGCTCCCAGTGGATGGAGTGGTGGATAAGGATGATGGAAAGATTACATGTGGTTGAATTGGTTAGCACTTGCGTTGGGTTAGACCCATAGTAAAAATGCTGGCGAATACAACAGAGATAAAATGTAAGCTGGTGGACAGTGAAAGGGCAAGGGCAGTGCCCAGATACCAGGAACACCGAGATTACGTCAGAGAATAAAATGCTTGCGGAAAAA
>NW_026905024.1:0-2782 GCF_024500275.1 Phycodurus eques | reverse complement strand
ACGCCCTTGTCTTAATTCTGGCAGCGTGCAAGTCCTCAATGGTGGGTAGGGGGGTACCGACAATCCTTTCATCAGTTTTGATTGTCCGTTGCAGTCGGAGAACTGTCTCAGCAGCTCCGGTGGCAGGCCGTGCTTTCTCAGAAGCCACAGGAAGTACATCCTCTGCTGGGCCTTTTTGAGGACGGAGTTGATGTTGGTCGCCCACTTCAGGTCCTGAGAGATTGTAATTCCCAGGAACTTGAAGGTCTCGACGGTTGACACAAGGCAGCTGGACAACGTGAGGGGCAGCTGTGGCGAAGGATGCCTCCTGAAGTCCACGATCATCTCTACAGTCTTGAGCGTGTTCAGCTCCAGGTTGTGTCGGCCGCACCACAGCTCCAGCCGCTCCGCTTCCTGTCGATATGCAGACTCGTCACCGTCCTTGATGAGGCCGATGACAGTGGTGTCATCTGCAAACTTCAGGCGTTTGACAGTCGGGTTCGCTGAGGTGCAGTCGTTCGTGTAGAGAGAGAAGAGCAGGGGAGAGAGGACACAACCCTGGGGCGCCCCAGTGCTGATGCTGCGTGTGGATGAGGTGGTGACCCCCAGCCTGACCTGCTGTGTCCTGCCCGTCAGAAAGCTGTAAATCCACTGGCAGATGGCAGGTGAGACGCTGAGCTGGAGAAGCTTAGTTGAAAGGAGTTCAGGGATGATGGTGTTGAACGCTGAGCTGAAGTCCACGAACAGGATCCTCGCGTAGGTCCCTGCACTGTCGAGGTGTTCTAGGATGAAGTGCAGTCCCATGTTGACTGCATCATCCGCAGACCTGTTCGCTTGGTAGGCAAACTGCAGGGGGTCCAGCAGGGGACCTGTGACACTTCAAAGGACTTCATGACCACAGATGTCAAAGTGACAGGCCTGTAGTCATTCAGACCAGAGATTGCAGGTTTCTTGGGGACTGGAATGATGGTGGAGCGTTTGAAACAGGATGGAACTTCGTACATTTCCCAAGATCTGTTGAAGATCTGAGTGAAGACTGGAGCGAGCTGGTCCGTGCAGACTTTGAGGCAGGATGGGGACACATGGTCCGGGCCTGCCGCTTTGTTAATCTTCTGTTGTTTGAAGATACGTCTCACATCCTGTTCATGGATGGTTAACGCAGAAGTCAGAGGTGTGATCGTGTAAAACCTACAAATAATTAGGGATGTTCATATCTGGTCACGTGATCAGAAATTGGGGTGGTTTTCGTGGTTTTTCAGCTGATCGAGATTGGGGGAAAACATTGGTTTGATACATTTTCTGACATTTTAAAGTGACAAAATCATCCAAAAGAACAAAGATCTTTGCAAATGGAACAGTAATAGCTTTGTTTTATATTAAGACAACTTTTCGGGCTATTTTTTAGTACTGTCCATCCATCCATTTTCTGAGCTGCTTCTCCTCACTAGGGTCGCGGGCGTGCTGGAGCTTATCCCAGCTATCATCGGGCAGGAGGCAGGGTAAACCCTGAACTGGTCGCCAGCCAATTGCAGTTTTTTAGTACTGGTACAATATAAGTGACTGAAAGAGACAGGCAGACTCCCTGAGCGTGCTTTAAATTGTTTTATGATACCCCAAGTGTAGTTAACTATAAAACTAAATGAAACAAAAAGAATTAAACGCACTATTTATTTTAATACAAGACACCCATGATTGTTTTCGAAATTGCCAATTTAATGCCAACACTCAATGGAAAACTCCTTCTGACAGGGGATTCTGCCAGACGTTCCCAGCAGACCCTCACAATACGTTTGGGCCTGCCACGTCGGACCGGCATCTACCCCCACCATCGGAGCCAACTCACCACTAGGTGGTGATCAGTTGACAGCTCCGCCCCTCTCTTCACCCGAGTGTCCAAGACAGAAGGAGTTTCAACTCCCACCTCCGACAGAACTTTGCTCATGTTCCGGGGGAGGCTGGGGACATCGAGTCCGAGTGGACCATGTTCCACGCCTCCAATGCTGAGGCGGCCGACCGGAGCTGTGGCCGAAAGGTGGTCGGTGCCTGTCGTGGCGGCAATCCCCGAACCCGTTGGTGGACACCAACGGTGAGGGATGCTGTCAAGCTGAAGAAGGAGTCCTATTGGTCCTATTTGTTTTTCAAAAAAATGCCCAGACGTATCTTTTGGGATTCATCCAACTATCTTCACTCTTTTAGGACGAGGGTCTCACTTTTTTTTTTTTTTTTAAATGGCACGTGTCTCGTTTTCCATAATAAAACGTATTACAAACAAGTTGTTTGATGTATCTAGTGAAGATACATTCCAGAGTTTAAATTATAGTTTCTTTTCATGAAGCAAGTGTCTTTTTTTAATTGCACAAACAGGAATACTCAAGGTCTCAGAACTGTAAAACATGACAGAGATAAAAGTATAGTTTGACCTTGATCATATTTTCCTCCCATGGCGGAAATGTACATTATAGAAGTGTAACCTTCAATAAAAGAAAATGACTCATTGGATGAACACAAATAAATTTTGGGCAGGTTTTCCATTCATTTTTGTTAGATATATCTTAGTAGTTATCATTTATTTGCTTAGCTTGCATTAGTATTTTGCATTAGTAGCTTGCATTAGTATTATGGACAATATTTAGATAGAAAGATGTCTCGCCTTCAAGAAGATGACTCAGCAACATTTGATGGAAGGGCGCCTTGACCAAGGACGTGATCGGATGTGGTCGGGGACGGGACAGGTGTCGTCTGGTCCTATGTTTTGTGTTGTGTCTTAATGCTTAGAATATTATGTCTTGTAGAACCCTCCTAT
>NW_026905023.1:0-2791 GCF_024500275.1 Phycodurus eques | reverse complement strand
TGTCATGAACGGAACAGAGGCTAGGACCCAAAAATGCAAGACTCCAAAACAAATGGACAGTTTCCAAAAAGAGAGGTTTAATAGACGGGCATAGGTCGGTACACGGTCAGGCAATCCAAGAAGGGCAACCGAGCGGTCCAAGGCGCTGGATTTAAGCTCCAGTCTCTCAGGAGGCGTGGGTTCAAATCCCACCACTGCCACTTCCTTTTCAATATCGTGAATATACTACCATTTTGTCATTGGCTCCGACAAGGCGTTTGGGACAATACATATTTTTGGCCACAAAAAGGTCGAGCTGTTTGGCGTTCTGTTTGGACTGTTTGCTTGTCGCCGTAAAATATTAGCTCCCCTGAAAGTGTTTGCCTTAATGTCATTACGTTTGTCTTTCACGCTGAACTGTCGTGCCACCTTTATGGGTACTGACACAGTGATTTAAAATTGACAGAACAGTGAATAAAGGACAACATTTTTTTGTCAGTACGAAGTGAATTGAGGAAAGGGTCACTTCCTGTGGGCCTCAGCCAATGAGTTGACAAGTCTTAATTGCACAATATTTCTCATGAAGAGTAAGACGTTAAATGACAGCAGTTCCACAACATCCTATGAGCAGACATACGATAACAGATAACATGCTCCAGATAGCAGAGGATGGTTTCGATCCATCGACCTCTGGGTTATGGGCCCAGCACGCTTCCGCTGCGCCACTCTGCTCTCTAGTCATTGTAGTTGGTATGTGCAACAGGGATGTTCGGGTTGTCATGACTGGATCAGGCTACAAGACACATTTGGTCTTTCCCGAACCAAATGTGTCACACTACTGCCATCAAACCTTGCCGTTTCTGGGGCAGACAGTGGCAACACTACTCGACATTTATTCCGATAGCACCCTATCCCGCCTTTTACCATCACTGGGCTCTATCTTGTCAAATCAAACACTGTCCGAGAGGTGGAAGCAGAAAACGTGTCACCGGTCAACGCGGCGGGACACACTCGTTACGATGGTGACGACAACAACAATGCGCTGTGTCAATGTCTTGTTTCTGTGTGTGCCTGTGCGTGTGAGTGACTGTGGGGGGACAAAATGTGGAAAAACCTGTTCGTCACTGGTGCTCGGGAGAGAACGTTTATTGAAGGATTGCTTGAGGTGTGTTCACGTACTTTTCATACAATACGGCTCGCAAGCAGACAACAAAACGTTATGTACCCTAGCAAGCGCAAGTTCATACGGTTGCATGTAAACATGCCGGCGTTCCGTCGAATCATGCCCTAAAGCTTTGGCAGACATTGGTTTGTGCGTGAGAAGAAATGTTAACAACAGCGCGCAAGTATGTTGACAACGGTAAGCACGGGAGGTGATGCGCCGGTCACAATACGCAATCCTACTGGTCTGTTGGAGAGTTGTTGTTGACATGTCACACTGCAAGGAAGATATCCCCCCAAAAAAATCCAATTTGCCAGACTTCATTGGCGTCGTAGGGCCAAATCGTTTGTCGTGGCTTATGTCACACTACAAGAAGTTTTGTCTTTCCCGACATATGTCGGGACCCGATCTGGGAAATCGGCTGCGATAGGTAATCGGTGCGTGAATGTGGGGGCTTTGAAGCAAGTGGGGAAAACAGCCTGATTCAAGGAGGTGTTAAAAATGTCTGTGAAGACATCTGTGAGTTCAGCTTCACAGTCCCTCAGAACACGACCATGTATGTTATCTGGGCCTGGGGCTTTTCGTGTGTTGATCCTGTCGAGAGATCTTTTCACGCTGTCCCAGGTCAGTGTCAGCACTCGGTCACCATGAGGGGGTGGAGTCTTGTGTGCAGGAGTGCTGTTGTGTGCCTCAAAGTGAGCAAAGAAGTCATTTAGCTCATTTGGCAGGGTGGTGGAGCTGTCGCAGGTCTGTGGTGTGGGTTTATAGTCCGTAATGGTCTGAATACCATGCCACAGACTCCTGGTGTCACTGCTGTCTTCCTGGAGTACTCCCTCTTGGCCTCCTAGATGCCACGGGACAAATTGGCCCTGGCTGTCCTCAGGCCCTCCTCATTCCCAGATCTAAAAGGCGTGTTGCGGACCTTCAGTATTCTGTAGACCTCCCCCAACAGCCATGGCTTCTGATGAGCACGGACAGTGATGGACTTCGTGGTGGTGACATCATCCATGCACTTGCTGATGCGGGCAGTAAAAGTCTCTGTTTACCCCGAACTGCAAAGATTTTCTCCTTAATTTGTCTCTTGTTTTCATTTAACTTTTTTATAACAAACAGTTATATGCAAAGGTTAGCTAACTATGCATCCGTCCGTCTATTTATCTATTCATTAGCAATCAAATCTATCCATCTCGCTGCCCATCTATCTTTAAGGAAATAGTTACCCTCCAAACCCTGTTTGTAGTGGAGACATATAAAGATATGTGCAAAAGTTAAAAAGCCCAGACTCCTTCAAAGATAGGAAAACTAACTATTATTCAAATGAAGTGTAGTAATTGGGTGAGTAATGATTTATCCATGCTCTGTTTGGGACTATAATTTTAAAAAGGTAAATTGGTTTGTTTTGCTAGCAAACACATTGTAAAATAGTGTGCATAATCATCAACGATACTGTTATATAGTGGTAATACACTTATGCAATCGTTTAAAATGTGTGTCAATAATATGGTTGTGGTAATGCTAAAATTAGGTGGTTTTCCCTGGGACATCCCTACTTTTCGGCCATACTACATAGAGAATGCCCGATCTCGGCTGATCATGTAAGGGGCCTTAACAGATGGGGACCCGAAATAGGCCGCTGCCTTTGAGTGGCCC
>NW_026905022.1:0-2806 GCF_024500275.1 Phycodurus eques | reverse complement strand
TGAAGTGATGAGTAGTGCGATCATCTGGGACAATGTTGGTTGTGCAAATGTTACAGATACTCCTCAATCAGTGTGCAAATGGAGCAGATGCTACTCTGGCATGAGTGGCCAGTATATGCAAATAGTGCAGCATGGCGAGACAACTACAGTGAGTGCACGAGTAATACATAATTGGCCCCACAGAAATGTGACAACGAACTCAAGTCAAAAAATGTCCAGCTTGTTGTAATGGAATTATAGGTTAGGTGTTAAAGAAGTTGATCGCAAGAGGGAAGAAGCTGTTGGAATGTCTACTAGTTCTAGTTTGCGTTGATCGGTAGCGCCTACCTGAGGGAAGGAGCTGGAAGAGCTGGTGACCGGGGTGCAGACGGTCCGAGAGGATTTTGCACGCCCTTGTCTTAGTTCTGGCAGCGTGCAAGTCCTCAATGGTGGGTAGGGGTGTACCGACAATCCTTTCAGCAGTTTGATTGTCCGTTGCAGTCAGAGTTTGTATGTTTTGTATGTCTTTTTTGTAGCAGCACCAACCAGACTGTGATGGAGAGAGGACACAACCTTGGGGCGCCCCAGTGCTGATGCTGCGTGTGGATGAGGTGGCCTCCCCCAGCCTGACCTGCTGTGTCCTCCCTGTCAGAAAGCTGTAAATCCACTGGCAGATGGCAGGTGAGACGCTGAGCTGGAGAAGCTTGGTTGAAAGGAGTTTAGGGATGATGGTGTTGAACGCTGAGCTGAAGTCCACGAACAGGATCCTCGCGTAGGTCCCTGCACTGTCGAGGCTTTCTAGGATGAAGTGCAGGCCCATGTTGACTGCATCATCCGCAGACCTGTTTGCTTGGTAGGCAAACTGCAGGGGTCCAGCAGGGGACCTGTGACACTCTAGAGGTGGTCCAGCACGAGACGTTCAAAGGACTTCATGACCACAGATGTCAAAGCGACAGGCCTGTAGTCATTCAGACCAGAGATTGCAGGTTTCTTGGGGACTGGAATGATGGTGGAGCGTTTGAAACAGGATGGAACTTCGCACATTTCCAAAGATCTGTTGAAGATCTGAGTGAAGACTGGAGCGAGCTGGTCCGCACAGATTTTGAGGCAGGATGGGGACACATGGTCCGGGCCTGCCGCTTTGTTCATCTTCTGTTGTTTGAAGATGCGTCTCACATCCTGTTAGATATATTGTAGAAGTTATCATTTATTTGCTTAGCTTGCATTAGTATTATGGACAATGTTTAGAAAGAAAGATGTCTCGCCTTCAAGAAGATGACTCAGCAGGAATCATCTGAGAAAAGGACGTGGCCGGGACGTGGCAGGTGCCATGTTTTCACCTTGACCCCTACCCTTAGTGTGTTGTGTCTTGTAGCTTAGTACGTTATGTCTTGTAAACTTAGAAACCTCCCTATTTTCAAATAAATGCAGGAGCGACGGGAGAGATTGTTTAGAGCGTGTTGAGAGGCTGTAACCTGAACAATCTCCCATGCGCCCTCCTCATGAGTAAAATGACCAACGTCTTCATTCCTTTTGTGTTTATTCATTATAATGTTTGGTGAGATAAATCCAACACATCCAATTCATGGATGGTTAACGCAGAAGTCAGAGGTGTGGTTGTGGTCGCGGGTGCGGCCGAGTGGGTGTGTGGTGTGAAACTGTCCTTTTCAAATCTGCAGTAGAAGGTATTCAAGTCGTTGGCTAGTGTGCTATTGTTTCCAAGCTTGGGGGATCGTCGCTTGTAATTAGTCAGCGATTGGAATGCATGCCAGACTGATTTAGAGTCGTTCGCGCTAAACTGTTTTTTCCAACTTTGCTGCATCGATCCTCTTTGCAATGTTATTTCTTAGTAGCTGGTTTCTAGCTCGATTATACAGGGCCCTGTCCCCGCTCTGATATGCATCTTCCTTAGCTTGGCGAAGCTGCTTAAGTTTAGCAGTGAACCACGGCTTGTTTGTTGTTGAATGTCCGAAATGATTTTGTTGGTACACAAACCTCTTCACAGAAAACTGATATAGGAATGTGACAGTGTCCGTATATTCATCCAGGCTGCCAGCTGAATTTTCAAAGACACTCCAGTCTGTGCAGTCTAAACAGCTTTGAAGTTCCATCTTGGCTTCATTGGTCCACTTTTTGACTGTTTTCACTGTAGGCTTCGCACATTTAATTTCTTGCCTGTACGTCGGTATTAAGTGAATTAAGCAGTGATCAGACGAGCCCAGGGCTGCACGAGGTGTAGCACGGTATGCGTTTTTTACCGTAGTGTAGCAGTGGTCTCAAGTATTATTTTCCCTGGTAGGACAGTCAATGTGCTGCTTGTATTTAGGGAGTTCGTGGTTGAGTTTAGCTTTGTTAAAGTCCCCGAGAATAATGAGGGGTGACTCCGGGTGTTTTTTTCAATTTCGTTGACTTGTTCGGCGAGCGTTAGCAATGCGGCGTTCGTGTTAGTTTGAGGCATAATATAGACTCCAGCCAGTATGAACGATGCAAACTCATGTGGCGAGTAGAATGGTTTACAGTTCAAAAAGAGCGACTCCAAATGCGGGCTGCAGTGTGTGCTGAGCACCGTGACGTCCGTACACCATTTTCCGTTGATATGGAGGCATATCCCGCTGCCCTTTGTTCTCCCTGATGATTCCATGTCGCGGTCCGCTCGATTAATGTTGAAGCCGGGAAGCATGACGGCGCCATCGGGTCCAGCGTCGCAAAGCCAGGTCTCCGTGAAGCACATGGCCGCGGAACGTCCGAAGTCTTTACTGGTCTTTAGCAGAAGATGAAGCTTGTCCATTTTGTTGGGTAGGGAGCGTACATTCGCAAGGTGGATCGA
>NW_026905021.1:0-2817 GCF_024500275.1 Phycodurus eques | reverse complement strand
TCGTGCACGACTTTATGTCGCTTAATTTCAGCCTCAGCGGCTATGCTGATAATCACACACAGTGACTAAACCAGATGGAATCCCAGCTTTCACGGGGAGGCCTCTTCCAAGGCCTCTCGATGTCGTGGGGCCGAACGGCGAAGCTTCAAAGCACTCTGTTTTCGCTCCAGTAGTAGGCCTTTATTGACTAATTGTAACATGACAACCTATGTACTTTGGCAAGGGCTTTTATCGCCTACTTTTGAGCTAGTTGGCTAAGATTTGAAACAACACGATTGGTGGGAATCCGCTTTCCAATATGGGAGGGGCCTCCCCGAGTCCCTTCTGTGGACGGCCTGTGGGGCCGAGCGTGCGAGCGTTCAAGCACTCATTTTACGGTCCAGTAGGAGTACCTTAGTGACTAATTGTAACATGACAACCATATGTGTACTTTGGCAGGAAACACATTTTGCGCTTTACTTTTCAGCTACTGGGCTAAGATTTGCAACAACGATCTGGTGGGAATACCAGCTTTCAAGGGGGGAAGGGGGAAAAAAAAGGCCTCTATCAAGCCTCTTGAGAGGTCGTGGGGCCGCACAGTGAGACGTTAAAAGTCATTCAGTTTCGGGCCAGTAGTAGGCCTTTATTGACTAATTGTTAACATGACGACACCGACGTGATTTTGGCATGCTTTTTACGCGCTCTATTCTTGAGGCTGTGGGCTAAGATTTGAAACCAAAACTATCGGTGGGAATCCAGCTTTCAGGGGAGTCGTACCCCCGAGTCTCTGGACGGCCTTTGGGCCGATCGGCGAGCGTTAAAAACGCACAATCAGTTTCGCTCGCAAGTACCATAGACGAACACGCTTTGACCCTTCGGCACGACTTTTAGGTTCGCATGATTTCACCCTACAGGGCTATAATTAACACACAGACAATCAAAAACTTGGGAATCCAGATTTCAGGGGAGGCCCTCTATCCAAGACCTCTCAGAATGTCGTGGGGCCAAAAACGGCCGAGCGTCAAAGCACTCGCGTTTCGTCATCCAGTAGTTGGCCTTTATTGACTAAATTGTAACATGAAGACCTATTGATTTTGGCAGACTTGTTAGCGCCTACCTTTCAGTTACTGCGTGGGCGAAGCAGATATTGAAACAAACGATCGGTGGGAATCCAGCTTATCCAGGGAATCCTCCCCGAAGTCCTTCTGGAAGGCTGTGGGGGCCGAGTCGGCGAGCTGTAACAAGCACAATGAGTCAGTTATCGCTCGAGTACCGATGACGACCGATTTGACTTCGGCACGACATTTAGGTCGCCTAATTTCTGCCCGTAGCGGGACTAGGATCACACAGACAAGCCTTGGAATTCCAGCTTAAAGGGATGCCTCTTCCAAGCCTCTCGGAGCTCGTGAGGCCGAACGGCGAGCGTCAAAGCACTCTGCTTTTCGCTCCATCATAGTATGCTTTTATTACAAATGTAACATGACTAACGAACCTATGGTCGCACTTTACTGGGAGGACATTTTATAGCGCTTACTTCGACACTAGTGTGATCTAAGATTTGAAACCAAAGACTGCGCGTGACTGGAATCCAACTTGCAGGGGATAGTGGTCCTACCCCGAGCTCTGACCGCTGTTGTGGGTGAATGCAACGTCAAAGTACCGGTTTCGCTCCAGTAGTAGGCCTTTATTGACTAAATTGTAACATGACAACATATGTACTTTGGGAGGACTTTTAGCGCTAACTTTTGACCTAGTGTGCTAAGATTTGAAACAAACATCGGTGGAAACCAGCTTTCAGGGTGGCCTCCCCCGAGTCTATGAAGGCTGTGGGCCGAGCGGCGAGCGTTAAACAACCTCAGTTCCGCTCGAGTACCATGACTACCATTTGACTTCGGCACGAATTTAGTCGCTTAAATAACGCCTAGCGCCTAGGAATTTAAACAGACAAGCCTTGAAATCCAGCTTTAAGGAGGCCTCTTCCAGCTCTCGGAGCCCGTGAGGCCGAACGGCGAGCGCAAGCACTCTGTTTCGCTCCAGTATTAGGCTTTATTGACTAAATTGTAAATGAACGAACTATTGACTTTGGCAGGACTATTTAGCGCTTACGTTGCCAAGTGGGCTAAGATTTGAAACAAACATCGGTGGGAACCCAGCTTCAGGGAAGGCCTCCCCCGATCTCAAGGACGGCTGTGGGGCGAACGGCGAGCGTCAAAGCACACTCGTTTCTCTCAGTAGTTGGCCTTATTGAGTAAATTGTAACTGACAACCTATGTGATTTTGCCATGACCTTTTAGCACCTACTTTTGAGCTAGTGGGCTAAGATTTAAAACAAACGATCGGTGAATCCACTTTCAGGGGATGCCCCCACGAACCCCCCCCACGGCTGTGGACCGAGCCGCTAGCGTTAAAGCACTCCGTTTCGTCCAGTCGAAGGCCTTTATAGACTAAATTGTAAAATGACAACCTATTTGACTTTGGGAGGACTTTTTAGCGCTTACATTTGACCTAGTGCGCTAAACATTTTAAACAAACGATCGGTGGGAATCCAACTTTAAGGGAGTCCTCCCCGAGTCTCAGAATGCTGTGGGGCCGAGCGGCGAGCTTAAATCACTCAGTTTCGCTCAAATAACCATGACGACCAATTTGACTTCGGCCACCCTTTAGGTAGCTTGATTTCTGCATAGCGGGATAGAATTTACACAGACAAGCCTTGCGAAATCCAGCTTTAAACGGAGCCCTCCTTCCAAGCCTCATCGAGCCTTGGGGCCAAAACGCGAGCGTAAAGCACTCACTTTCGGTCCAGTAGGAGGCCCATTATTGACTAAATTGAACATGACT
>NW_026905020.1:0-2818 GCF_024500275.1 Phycodurus eques | reverse complement strand
AGACGAGCTCCATGCTGGAAGTCAGAGCGTAATGCCAGAGGTCCATGCGGGAAATCAGAGCTCCCTTCCGGGTCTCAGATGAGACGAGCTCCATGCTGGAAGTCAGCGCTTAATGCCAGAGGTCCATGCGGGAAATCAGAGCTCCCTTCTGGGACTCAGATGAGACGAGCTCCATGCAAGCCAAAGATCCCAAAATGCAGCGGCACTAAGTCCCAGCCTGGACCCCAAAACGGACCATCATGTATTCCAAAATGCAGCGGCACTCAGTCCCAAAACGGACCCGCATGGATCCCAAAATGCAGCGGCACTCAGTCCCAGCAAAGTACCAGCACGCATCCCAAAATGTCACAAAGTCGCCTATCCGGAGCTCACGCAAAGCATCTTGCACAGTCTCAGCAAAGCCCAGCATTCATCCCAAAATGTAACAAAGTAGCCTTAATGCCCGAGGTCCATGCGGGAAATCAGAGCTCCCTTCCGGGACTCAGATGAGACGAGCTCCATGCTGGAAGTGAGAGCCCCATGCCTAATGCCCGAGGTCCATGCGGGAAATCAGAGCTCCCTTCCGGGTCTCAGATGAGACGAGCTCCATGCTGGAAGTCAGCGCTTAATGCCAGAGGTCCATGCGGGAAATCAGAGCTCCCTTCTGGGACTCAGATGAGACGAGCTCCATGCTGGAAGTCAGAGCTTAATGCCCGAGGTCCATGCGGGAAATCAGAGCTCCCTTCTGGGACTCAGATGAGACGAGCTCCATGCTGGAAGTCAGAGCTTAATGCCCGAGGTCCATGCGGGAAATCAGAGCTCCCTTCTGGGACTCAGATGAGACGAGCTCCATGCTGGAAGTCAGAGCGTAATGCCAGAGGTCCATGCGGGAAATCAGAGCTCCCTTCCGGGTCTCAGATGAGACGAGCTCCATGCAAGCCAAAGATCCCAAAATGCAGCGGCACTAAGTCCCAGCCTGGACCCCAAAACGGACCATCATGTATTCCAAAATGCAGCGGCACTCAGTCCCAAAACGGACCCGCATGGATCCCAAAATGCAGCGGCACTCAGTCCCAGCAAAGTACCAGCACGCATCCCAAAATGTCACAAAGTCGCCTATCCGGAGCTCACGCAAAGCATCTTGCACAGTCTCAGCAAAGCCCAGCATTCATCCCAAAATGTAACAAAGTAGCCTTAATGCCCGAGGTCCATGCGGGAAATCAGAGCTCCCTTCCGGGACTCAGATGAGACGAGCTCCATGCTGGAAGTGAGAGCCCCATGCCTAATGCCCGAGGTCCATGCGGGAAATCAGAGCTCCCTTCCGGGTCTCAGATGAGACGAGCTCCATGCTGGAAGTCAGCGCTTAATGCCAGAGGTCCATGCGGGAAATCAGAGCTCCCTTCTGGGACTCAGATGAGACGAGCTCCATGCTGGAAGTCAGAGCTTAATGCCCGAGGTCCATGCGGGAAATAAGAGCTCCCTTCTGGGACTCAGATGAGACGAGCTCCATGCTGGAAGTCAGAGCTTAATGCCAGAGGTCCATGCGGGAAATCAGAGCTCCCTTCTGGGACTCAGATGAGACGAGCTCCATGCTGGAAGTCAGAGCGTAATGCCAGAGGTCCATGCGGGAAATCAGAGCTCCCTTCCGGGTCTCAGATGAGACGAGCTCCATGCTGGAAGTCAGCGCTTAATGCCAGAGGTCCATGCGGGAAATCAGAGCTCCCTTCTGGGACTCAGATGAGACGAGCTCCATGCAAGCCAAAGATCCCAAAATGCAGCGGCACTAAGTCCCAGCCTGGACCCCAAAACGGACCATCATGTATTCCAAAATGCAGCGGCACTCAGTCCCAAAACGGACCCGCATGGATCCCAAAACGCAGCGGCACTCAGTCCCAGCAAAGTACCAGCACGCATCCCAAAATGTCACAAAGTCGCCTATCCGGAGCTCACGCAAAGCATCTTGCACAGTCTCAGCAAAGCCCAGCATTCATCCCAAAATGTAACAAAGTAGCCTTAATGCCCGAGGTCCATGCGGGAAATCAGAGCTCCCTTCCGGGACTCAGATGAGACGAGCTCCATGCTGGAAGTGAGAGCCCCATGCCTAATGCCCGAGGTCCATGCGGGAAATCAGAGCTCCCTTCCGGGTCTCAGATGAGACGAGCTCCATGCTGGAAGTCAGAGCTTAATGCCAGAGGTCCATGCGGGAAATAAGAGCTCCCTTCTGGGACTCAGATGAGACGAGCTCCATGCTGGAAGTCAGAGCTTAATGCCAGAGGTCCATGCGGGAAATCAGAGCTCCCTTCTGGGACTCAGATGAGACGAGCTCCATGCTGGAAGTCAAAGCCCCATGCTTAATGCCCGAGGTCCATGCGGGAAATCAGAGCTCCCTTCTGGGACTCAGATGAGACGAGCTCCATGCTGGAAGTCAAAGCCCCATGCTTAATGCCCGAGGTCCATGCGGGAAATCAGAGCTCCCTTCTGGGACTCAGATGAGACGAGCTCCATGCTGGAAGTCAAAGCCCCATGCTTAATGCCCGAGGTCCATGCGGGAAATCAGAGCTCCCTTCTGGGACTCAGATGAGACGAGCTCCATGCTGGAAGTCAGCGCTCCATGCTTAATGCCCGAGGTCCATGCGGGAAATAAGAGCTCCCTTCTGGGACTCAGATGAGACGAGCTCCATGCTGGAAGTCAGAGCTTAATGCCAGAGGTCCATGCGGGAAATCAGAGCTCCCTTCTGGGACTCAGATGAGACGAGCTCCATGCTGGAAGTCAGAGCGTAATGCCAGAGGTCCATGCGGGAAATCAGAGCTCCCTTCCGGGACTCAGATGAGACGAGCC
>NW_026905019.1:0-2824 GCF_024500275.1 Phycodurus eques | reverse complement strand
AAAGACAGATAAATCAATATTATACAACTTATGGTTTTAATTCCTATTAAAATAATAATAATAATAATAATTTGTAGAGCATGTATGATTTGTGCTAGGTATAATCCACAAGGCAATTTGAGGCCCAGGAGAGGAATATTGAATTAAACCAAAGTGAAGGAAAAAAGTATTGTTTGGTTATCATAGATGCATTTTCTAAATGGATCGAATTATTCTCAACAAAATCACCTGATGCTCTGACGGTGGCAAAAGCACTATGTAAAGACATCATTCCAAAATATGGCATACCTGAAACCATTTACAGTGATAATGGGACTCATTTTGTAAATCAAATAATCAATAAAATAGGAACCATGTTCCACATCAATTTGAAAAACCATTGTGCTTACCACCACCCTCAGAGTGCAGGTCTCGTGGAAAGAATGAATGGGACAATAAAAAATAGCAGAAAGAAACACGTGGGTTCATTTAACACACTGTAAAAGAGTCATTTCAGCTGAGTACTCAAATAGGGAAGGTGAGCAAAAGTCTGATAACGGAGCGGGAGCAGATGTGTAGATTCTGAAAACGCTTGCTGGTCAGTGAAGAAAAAAGACACCAACCCGTTTAGTGAGAACTCAGCAGAATGGCACACCCGCGTTGGTTAGGAGATTCGATGAGTTGTTACATAGCAGCTTTGGTTACTATAGTGTTGATTTTGTTTTGTGGTACATGGGGCGTCCCACCCTAAATGATACAACGCATTTTTTAGATAGGAAATCACCTACCAACTGGACCAATATGACCAACCCAATAATAAGAAATTTGGAAGCATTAACTCGTACCAAAAGGAGTACAGTTGATGATCAGAACTGTGGGTATGACCTCCAAATGCGGCAGAACAGTTTAATATTTTGTGCCCCCCAAAATCAAGATACTTTAATCATAATTCCATATGCGGCTCTCACCAATGATGCTCAAGAGAATGGGCAGACTTGAGGATAGGTGAAACAGGTTATGAATGGTCCAGTTGGTCACAAAAAATGGCAAAAGAATATAGAAAGAAGTTTAACATAAGCAAAATGGCCCATAGTTTAATATTGAAATACAAATCAAGTCACCCAGTGTGTTTGATGATGAGTTTGTGGGCATATTCTGGTGGAAAAGATCCCCACTTCCGAGTAGCATTGTGTTATGGCAACCGTGTTGAACCAGAAATGCCATTAAAAAACTTCAAAGAAAAGTGAACACATTTTAATGATTAATAACATAACTACTTATGATTGGTTCCTTGTAGTCACAGGAGTTTCGGGACAAAATTCTATTCTAGTAGCACCGAATAATTTCACTTGTATAAACATGATTAGTAAAGGAAAAAAAAAAATAGGACCACTTAACGACACACGGTGTAAAGTAACCTTAAAAGTCGGACCAAAATTTATGCCAGTATCACGGAGCAGCAGCTGGTGGTGGTCCGGAGATGATAGACTGTTTGATAGATTACCTAAAGATCTGGATTGTGAACTATTATCACTTTGATATTGCATGTGTCAGTATACCCTATGCCTGTTCAAGATTTAATGGAAAGGGCACCAATGTTTTTGTCCAATCTAGAACATAGACAAAAAATAGATTTATCCTGGCAGAGGCAAAATTATCCAACATAAAATATACATCAACGCCATAGGTGTTCCTCGTGGGGTTCCTAATCAATACAAATTAGCTGACCAAGTTGCAGGAGGACTTCATATGCTGGTGGTGTACGATTAATAAAAATGTTGATGGGATAAACTATATCCACTTCAATGTACAGAGATTAGGAAATTGGACTCAGAGTGGGTTGGAAGCTGTGCATGAGCAGCTCAAAGCTACCTCTTCAAGGACGTTCCAAAACCGCATAGCTGTCGACACACTCCTCGCAAGAGAGGGAGGTGTTTGCGGTATGTTTGGAGAACAAACAATACTGCTTCAGATGGCAGCTTGACCAGAGCCATCGGTGGTCTACGGACCCTCAATCAACACTCCTTGTGGGACAGCTGGATGGACGTTTTTGGTAAATATAAAACCCTAATTTCACCAATATTGATATCAATTGCTGTTTTTGCAGCCATTCTGACATTTTGTGGATGTTGTTGTATCCCATGCATTCGGGCTTTAATCAGTAAATTAATCACCACAGCCATAAACCCATGGAGAACCGTATGGAGATGATGTATCCATTACTGTTTGATGATAAAGATAATGATGATGATGATGATTTTGCTTTAACTGATTTGTTTCCTGATTCAGATGATTACGATGTTTAAACTACAAAATTCATGTATGACAAATTTACTCTGAGTATAAATGTATTTGTTTCATAAAAATGATTCTACAGTTAAAAAATCGAAATGAAGTGACTGTAAGATGATATGAGAATTTGTGCAAATACATGATAAACAGGAGGGAAATGTTAGATATATTGTAGAAGTTATCATTTATTTGCTTAGCTTGCATTAGTATTATGGACAATGTTTAGAAAGAAAGATGTCTCGCCTTCAAGAAGATGACTCAGCAGGAATCATCTGAGAGAAGGACGTGGCCGGGACGTGGCAGGTGCCATGTTTTCACCTTGAAACCCTACCCTTAGTGTGTTGTGTCTTGTAGCTTAGTACGTTATGTCTTGTAAACTTAGAAACCTCCCTATTTTCAAATAAATGCAGGAGCGACGGGAGAGATTGTTCAGAGCGTGTTGAGAGGCTGTAATCTGAACAATCTCCCATGCGCCCTCCTCATGAGAAAAAGAAACCAGCGTCTTCATTCCTTTTTATAATGTTGGGCAAGATAAATCCAACAGAAAACCTGC
>NW_026905018.1:0-2827 GCF_024500275.1 Phycodurus eques | reverse complement strand
CTCAGATGAGACGAGCTCCATGCTGGAAGTCAGAGCTTAATGCCCAGAGGTCCATGCGGGAAATCAGAGCTCCCTTCTGGGACTCAGATGAGACGAGCTCCATGCTGGAAGTCAGAGCTCCATGCTTAATGCCCGAGGTCCATGCGGGAAATCAGAGCTCCCTTCTGGGACTCAGATGAGACGAGCTCCATGCTGGAAGTCAGAGCTTAATGCCAGAGGTCCATGCGGGAAATAAGAGCTCCCTTCTGGGACTCAGATGAGACGAGCTCCATGCTGGAAGTCAGAGCCCCATGCTTAATGCCCGAGGTCCATGCGGGAAATCAGAGCTCCCTTCTGGGACTCAGATGAGACGAGCTCCATGCTGGAAGTCAGAGCCCCATGCTAATGCCCGAGGTCCATGCGGGAAATCAGAGCTCCCTTCTGGGACTCAGATGAGACGAGCTCCATGCAAGCCAAAGATCCCAAAATGCAGCGGCACTAAGTCCCAGCCTGGACCCCAAAACGGACCATCATGTATTCCAAAATGCAGCGGCACTCAGTCCCAAAACGGACCCGCATGGATCCCAAAATGCAGCGGCACTCAGGCCCAGCAAAGTACCAGCACGCATCCCAAAATGTCACAAAGTCGCCTATCCGGAGCTCACGCAAAGCATCTTGCACAGTCTCAGCAAAGCCCAGCATTCATCCCAAAATGTAACAAAGTAGCCTTAATGCCCGAGGTCCATGCGGGAAATCAGAGCTCCCTTCCGGGTCTCAGATGAGACGAGCTCCATGCTGGAAGTCAGCGCTCCCATGCTTAATGCCCGAGGTCCATGCGGGAAATAAGAGCTCCCTTCCGGGACTCAGATGAGACGAGCTCCATGCTGGAAGTCAGAGCTTAATGCCAGAGGTCCATGCGGGAAATAAGAGCTCCCTTCTGGGACTCAGATGAGACGAGCTCCATGCTGGAAGTCAGAGCTTAATGCCCGAGGTCCATGCGGGAAATCAGAGCTCCCTTCTGGGACTCAGATGAGACGAGCTCCATGCTGGAAGTCAAAGCCCCATGCTTAATGCCCGAGGTCCATGCGGGAAATCAGAGCTCCCTTCTGGGACTCAGATGAGACGAGCTCCATGCTGGAAGTCAGAGCCCCATGCTTAATGCCCGAGGTCCATGCGGGAAATCAGAGCTCCCTTCTGGGACTCAGATGAGACGAGCTCCATGCTGGAAGTCAGAGCTTAATGCCAGAGGTCCATGCGGGAAATCAGAGCTCCCTTCTGGGACTCAGATGAGACGAGCTCCATGCTGGAAGTCAGAGCGTAATGCCAGAGGTCCATGCGGGAAATCAGAGCTCCCTTCTGGGACTCAGATGAGACGAGCTCCATGCAAGCCAAAGATCCCAAAATGCAGCGGCACTAAGTCCCAGCCTGGACCCCAAAACGGACCATCATGTATTCCAAAATGCAGCGGCACTCAGTCCCAAAACGGACCCGCATGGATCCCAAAATGCAGCGGCACTCAGTCCCAGCAAAAGTACCAGCACGCATCCCAAAATGTCACAAAGTCGCCTATCCGGAGCTCACGCAAAGCATCTTGCACAGTCTCAGCAAAGCCCAGCATTCATCCCAAAATGTAACAAAGTAGCCTTAATGCCCGAGGTCCATGCGGGAAATCAGAGCTCCCTTCCGGGACTCAGATGAGACGAGCTCCATGCTGGAAGTCAGAGCCCCATGCTTAATGCCCGAGGTCCATGCGGGAAATAAGAGCTCCCTTCTGGGACTCAGATGAGACGAGCTCCATGCTGGAAGTCAGAGCCCCATGCTTAATGCCCGAGGTCCATGCGGGAAATCAGAGCTCCCTTCTGGGACTCAGATGAGACGAGCTCCATGCTGGAAGTCAGAGCTTAATGCCAGAGGTCCATGCGGGAAATCAGAGCTCCCTTCTGGGACTCAGATGAGACGAGCTCCATGCAAGCCAAAGATCCCAAAATGCAGCGGCACTGCCCAGTGGACCCCAAAACGGACCATCATGTATTCCAAAATGCAGCGGCACTCAGTCCCAGCAAAGTACCAGCACGCATCCCAAAATGTCACAAAGTCGCCTATCCGGAGCTCACGCAAAGCATCTTGCACAGTCTCAGCAAAGCCCAGCATTCATCCCAAAATGTAACAAAGTAGCCTTAATGCCCGAGGTCCATGCGGGAAATCAGAGCTCCCTTCCGGGACTCAGATGAGACGAGCTCCATGCTGGAAGTCAGAGCCCCATGCTTAATGCCCGAGGTCCATGCGGGAAATCAGAGCTCCCTTCCGGGGACTCAGATGAGACGAGCTCCATGCTGGAAGTCAGAGCTTAATGCCAGAGGTCCATGCGGGAAATCAGAGCTCCCTTCTGGGACTCAGATGAGACGAGCTCCATGCTGGAAGTCAGAGCCCCATGCTAATGCCCGAGGTCCATGCGGGAAATCAGAGCTCCCTTCTGGGACTCAGATGAGACGAGCTCCATGCTGGAAGTCAAAGCCCCATGCTTAATGCCCGAGGTCCATGCGGGAAATCAGAGCTCCCTTCTGGGACTCAGATGAGACGAGCTCCATGCTGGAAGTCAGCCCCAGCTTAATGCCCGAGGTCCATGCGGGAAATCAGAGCTCCCTTCTGGGACTCAGATGAGACGAGCTCCATGCTGGAAGTCAGAGCCCATGCTTAATGCCCGAGGTCCATGCGGGAAATCAGAGCTCCCTTCTGGGACTCAGATGAGACGAGCTCCATGCTGGAAGTCAGAGCTTAATGCCCAGAGGTCCATGCGGGAAATCAGAGCTCCCTTCTGGACTCAGATGAGACGAGCTCCATGCTGGAA
>NW_026905017.1:0-2829 GCF_024500275.1 Phycodurus eques | reverse complement strand
GCAACTTTTCTCATTCCAGAAGACACACAGCTACAGAAGGAGAACAGGTACAATGTAATTGTAGCAGCAGTCGGCACATGTATTGCACTGATTGGCTTCATTATAGCTGTAATTTAGTTGCACCAAAAAGAGCCTTGGAAGACAATTAGCCAGTAGACTGTCGTAGAGGCATGAGACTCTTCACTCAGGGTCGTGGGTTCGAGCCCCACGTTGGGCGCCACATGTCAGATTTCGCTTACCCGCAGGACTAATCGGGAGAAATGTCCTGACCGACTCTCCGTTTGAAGGGTCGAGCTCCCCCCCTTTCCCTTCCTGGCACCAACACCGTGAGCGCGAGGGGACGAGGAGCTGTTAAGCCGGTGTCGAGATGAATTCGCCTAGGTGTGCTTAACTGCCTTTTGGTTTTACGGAGCCAATCCGGTCTGCCCTCACTAATCACCCCTTGATGAGTAACCGCACCGAGTGAAAGGGTAATTAAAATGAGTACTCCATTTTTACAGCAGCTTCATCCTTAAAAATCGTTTGCACTTGTTAAAGACGAGTAAATTTAACAGTCCTTGTTAGGACCGTACGGATTTGTTTTTTGTATTAAGCCGAAGTGATATAGATGAGTTACTCTTTTAGGAGTAGTAATACGATCCGGTGGTATTGGTATCGTCGACGTTCAATCATATTCAAGATGGCGCCTACCAGTGTGGTCGCCTCGGTAACGCGCTCTCTAGTATTGTCTTTGTTTTTGTGTTTTTCGTCCGTCTTTGGAGACCTTACACGACTCACTTACACAAGGGGAGACCTGCAACCATCAAGGAGGCTACTCCGGACTTTCTGTCACCAACTTTCGAAAATCCGCTCAGTTTTTTTCCCCGAGTTACTCACCGGAGCGGCGTCCGCGGTTTTCGGCGCATGGATGCGGAAGCGGCGCCACAGAGGAAAACGAGCCGGCATTCAGGTGAAACTCCGCAAGAGAGGACACAGATTGGCGTTCCCGTCGATCCACCTCGCGAATGTACGCTCCCTACCCAACAAAATGGACGAGCTTCATCTTCTGTTAAAGACCAGTAAAGACTTCGGACGTTCCGCGGCCATGTGCTTCACGGAGACCTGGCTTTGCGACGCTGTACCCGATGGCGCCGTCATGCTTCCCCGGCTTCAACATTCATCGAGCGGACCGCGACATGGAATCATCGGGGAAAACGAAGGGCGGCGGGATATGCCTCCATATAAACGAAAAATGGTGTACGGACGTCACGGTGCTCAGCACACACTGCAGCCCGCATTTGGAGTCGCTGTTTTTGAACTGTAAACCATTTTACTCGCCACGTGAGTTTGCATCGTTTATACTGGCTGGAGTCTATATTACACCGCAAGCTAACACGAACGCCGCATTGCTAACGCTCGCCGAACAAGTCAACGAAATTGAAAAAAAACACCCGGACTCACCCCTCATTATTCTCGGGGACTTTAACAAAGCTAAACTCAACCACGAACTCCCTAAATACAAGCAGCACATTGACTGTCCTACCAGGGAAAATAATACTTTAGACCACTGCTACACATTGGTAAAAACGCATACCATGCTATACTCGTGCAGCCCTGGGCTCGTCTGATCACTGCTTAATTCACTTAATACCGACGTACAAGCAAGAACTTAAATGTGCGAAGCCTACAGTGAAAACAGTCAAAAAGTGGACCAATGAAGCCAAGATGGAACTTCAAAGCTGTTTAGACTGCACAGACTGGAGTGTCTTTGAAAATTCAGCTGGCAGCCTGGATGAATATACGGACACTGTCACATCCTATATCAGTTTCTGTGAAGAGGTTTGTGTACCAACAAAATCATTTCGGACATTCAACAACAACAAGCCGTGGTTCACTGCTAAACTTAAGCAGCTTCGCCAAGCTAAGGAAGATGCATATCAGAGCGGGGACAGGGCCCTGTATAATCGAGCTAGAAACCAGCTTACTAAAGAAATTAACATTGCAAAGAGGATCTATGCAGCAAAGTTGGAAAAACAGTTTAGCGCGAACGACTCAAATCAGTCTGGCGTGCATTCCAATCGCTGACTAATTACAAGCGACGATCCCCCCAAGCTGAGAACAATAGCACACTAGCCAACGACTTGAATACCTTCTATTGCAGATTTGAAAAGGACAGTTTCACTCCACACACCCACCCGGCCGCACCCGCGACCACAACCACACCTCTGACTTCTGCGTTAACCATCCATGAACAGGATGTGAGACGCATCTTCAAACAACAGAAGATTAACAAAGCAACAGGACCGGACCATGTGTCCCCATCCTGCCTCAAAGTCTGCGCGGACCAGCTCGCTCCAGTCTTCACTCAGATCTTAACAGATCTTTGGAAATGTGCGAAGTTCCATCCTGCTTCAAACGCTCCACCATCATCCAGTCCCCAAGAAACCTGCAATCTCTGGTCTGAATGACTACAGGCCTGTCGCTTTGACATCTGTGGTCATGAAGTCCTTTGAACGTCTCGTGCTGGACCACCTCAAGAGTGTCACAGGTCCCCTGCTGGACCCCTGCAGTTTGCCTACAAGCGAACAGTCTGCGGATGATGCAGTCAACATGGGACTGCACTTCATCCTAGAACACCTCGACAGTGCAGGGACTACGCGAGGATCCTGGTTCGTGGACTTCAGCTCAGCGTCAACACCATCATCTGAACTCCTTTCACCAAGCTCTCCAGCTCAGCGTCTCACCTGCCATCTGCCAGTGGAGTTACAGCTTACTGACGGGCATGGACACCGCAGTCAGGCCGGGGAGGCCACCTCATCCACAGCAGCATCAGGACTGCGGGCGACCCAA
>NW_026905016.1:0-2830 GCF_024500275.1 Phycodurus eques | reverse complement strand
TGCGGGAAATCAGAGCTTCCCTTCTGGGACTCAGATGAGACGAGCTCCATGCTGGAAGTGAGAGCCCCATGCCTAATGCCCGAGGTCCATGCGGGAAATCAGAGCTCCCTTCCTGGGACTCAGATGAGACGAGCTCCATGCTGGAAGTCAAGAGCTTAATGCCAGAGGTCCATGCGGGGAAATACAGAGCTCCCTTCTGGGACTCAGATGAGAACGAGCTCCATGCTGGAAGTCAGGAGCTTAATGCCGAGGTCCATGCGGGAAATAGAGCTCCCTTCTGGGACTCAGATGAGACGAGCTCCATTGCTGTAAGTCAGAGCTTAATGCCAGAGGTCCATGCGGGAAATCAGAGCTCCCTTCTGGGACTCAGATGAGACGAGCTCCATGCTGGAAGTCAGAGCCCCATGCCTAATGCCCGAGGTCCATGCGGGAAATCAGAGCTCCCTTCGGGACTCAGATGAGACGAGCTCCATGCTGGAAGTCAGAGCGTAATGCCAGAGGTTCCATGCGGAAATCAGAGCTCCCTTCTGGGACTCAGATGAGACGATGCTCCATGCAAGCCAAAGATCCCAAAATGCAGCGGCAACTAAGTCCCAGCCCTGGACCCCAAAACGGACCATCATGTATTCCAAAATGCAGCGGCACTCAGTCCCAAAACGGACCCGCATGGATCCCAAAATGCAGCGGCACTCAGTCCCAGCAAAGTACCAGCACGCATCCCAAAATGTCACAAAGTCCGCCTATCCGGAGCTCACGCAAAGCATCTTGCACAGTCTCAGCAAAGCCCAGCAGTCATCCCAAAATGTAACAAAGTAGCCTTAATGCCCGAGGTCCATGCGGGAAATCAGAGCTCCCTTCCGGGACTCAGATGAGACGAGCTCCATGCTGGAAGTCAGCGCTCCATGCTTAATGCCCGAGGTCCATGCGGGAAATAAGAGCTCCCTTCTGGGACTCAGATGAGACGAGCTCCATGCTGGAAGTCAGAAGCTTAATGCCACGAGGTCCATGCGGGAAATAAGAGCTCCCTTCTGGGACTCAGATGAGACGAGCTCCATGCTGGAAGTCAGCAGCTTAATGCCCGAGGTCCATGCGGGAAATCAGAGCTCCCTTCTGGGACTCAGATGAGACGAGCTCCATGCTGGAAGTCAAAGCCCATGCTTAATGCCCGAGGTCCATGCGGGAAATCAGAGCTCCCTTCTGGGACTCAGATGAGACGAGCTCCATGCTGGAAGTCAAGCCCATGCTTAATGCCAGAGGTCCATGCGGGAAATCAGAGCTCCCTTCTGGGACTCAGATGAGACGAGCTCCATGCTGGAAGTGCAGAGCCCCATGCCTAATGCCCGAGGTCCATGCGGGAAATAAGAGCTCCCTTCCAGGACTCAGATGAGACGAGCTCCATGCTGGAAGTCAGAGCTTAATGCCAGAGGTCCATGCGGGAAATCAGAGCTCCCTTCTGGGACTCAGATGAGACGAGCTCCATGCTGGAAGTCAGCAGCGTAATGCCCAGAGGTCCATGCGGGAAATCAGAGCTCCCTTCCGGGACTCAGATGAGACGAGCTCCATGCTGGAAGTCATAGCTTAATGCCCAGAGGTCCATGCGGGAAATCAGAGCTCCCTTCCGGGACTCAGATGGAGACGAGCTCCATGCTGGAAGTGAGAGCCCCATGCCTAATGCCCGAGGTCCATGCGGGAAATCAGAGCTCCCTTCTGGGACTCAGATGAGACGAGCTCCATGCTGGAAGTCAGAGCGTAATGCCAGAGGTCCATGCGGGAAATAAGAGCTCCCTTCTGGGACTCAGATGAGACGAGCTCCATGCTGGAAGTCAGAGCTTAATGCCAGAGGTCCATGCGGGAAATCAGAGCTCCCTTCTGGGACTCAGATGAGACGAGCTCCATGCTGGAAGTCAGAGCTCCATGCTTAATGCCCGAGGTCCATGCGGGAAATAAGAGCTCCCTTCTGGGACTCAGATGAGACGAGCTCCATGCTGGAAGTCAGAGCCCCATGCTTAATGCCCGAGGTCCATGCGGGAAATCAGAGCTCCCTTCTGGGACTCAGATGAGACGAGCTCCATGCTGGAAGTCAGAGCGTAATGCCAGAGGTCCATGCGGGAAATCAGAGCTCCCTTCTGGGACTCAGATGAGACGAGCTCCATGCAAGCCAAAGATCCCAAAATGCAGCGGCACTAAGTCCCAGCCTGGACCCCAAAACGGACCATCATGTATTCCAAAATGCGCGGCACTCAGTCCCAAAACGGACCCGCATGGATCCCAAAATGCAGCGGCACTCAGTCCCAGCAAAGTACCAGCACGCATCCCAAAATGTCACAAAGTCGCCTATCCGGAGCTCACGCAAAGCATCTTGCACAGTCTCAGCAAAGCCCAGCATTCATCCCAAAATGTAACAAAGTAGCCTTAATGCCCGAGGTCCATGCGGGAAATCAGAGCTCCCTTCCGGGTCTCAGATGAGACGAGCTCCATGCTGGAAGTCAGCGCTCCATGCTTAATGCCCGAGGTCCATGCGGGAAATAAGAGCTCCCTTCCTGGGTCTCAGATGAGACGAGCTCCATGCTGGAAGTCAGAGCTTAATGCCAGAAGGTCCATGCGGGAAATAAGAGCTCCCTTCTGGGACTCAGATGAGACGAGCTCCATGCTGGAAGTCAGAGCCTTAATGCCCGAGGTCCATGCGGGAAAGTCAGAGCTCCCTTCTGGGACTCAGATGAGACGAGCTCCATGCTGGAAGTCAAAGCCCCATGCTTAATGCCCGAGGTCCATGCGGGAAATCAGAGCTCCCTTCCGGGACTCAGATGAGACGAGCTCCATGCTGGAAGTC
>NW_026905015.1:0-2836 GCF_024500275.1 Phycodurus eques | reverse complement strand
TGCTTCGCAGCACTCCTGTACACTTTTTTTATTTTAACTCATAACTTCACAAAGGATGCTTTCCCAGTAAATTCTCTTGCCTTTTCGAGTAGAACTCTCCCCTTTATACTAGTTACAGGCACTGGTTTGAATCCCAAAGCTTTGGTTGGAGTTTGACACACATTTGCTGTTTTTATTGCTTAAAAATGCTTCGCAGCACCTGCTGTACACTTTTTTTATTTTAACTCATAACTTCACAAAGGATGCTTTCCCAGTAAATTCTCTTGCCTTTTCGAGTAGAACTCTCCCCTTTATACTAGTTACAGGCAGTGGTTTGAATCCCAAAGCTTTGGTTGGAGTTTGACACACATTTGCTGTTTTTATTGCTTAAAAATGCTTCCCAGCGCCTGCTGTACACTTTTTTTATTTTGATTCTTTACTTCAAAAAGGATGCTTTCCCAGTAAATTCTCTTGCTTTTTGTAGTAAAACTCTCCCCTTTATACTAGTTGCAGGTTGTGGTTTGAATCCCAAAGTTTTGGTTGGAGTTTTACACACATTTGCAGTTTTTATCGCTTAAAAATGCTTCCCAGCGCCTGCTGTACACTTTTTTTATTGTGACTCTTTACTTCACAAAGGATGCTTTCCCAGTAAATTCTCTTGATTTTTATAGTAGAACTCTCCCCTTTATATTTGTTACAGGTAGTGGTTTGAATCCCAAAGCTTTGGTTGGAGTTTTACACACATTTGCTTCTTTTATTGCTTAAAAATGCTACCCAGCTCCCTCTGCTGTACACTTTTTTTTGTAACTCATAACTTCCCAAAGGATTCTTTCCCAGTAAATTCTCTTGCTTTTTCGAGTGAAACTCTCCACTTAATACGAGTTACAGGCAGTGGTTTTACTCCCAAAGCTTTGGTTGGAGTTTTACACACATTTGCTGTTTTTATTGCTTAAAAATGCTTCCCAGCTCCCTCTGCTTGACACCTTTTTATTGTAACTCATAACTTCACAAAGGATGCTTTCCCAGTAAGGTTTCTTGCTTTTTAGAGTAGCGCTCTCCCCTTTATACTAGTTACAGGCAGTGATTTGAATCCCAAAGCTTTGGTTGGAGTTTGACACACATTTGCTGTTTTTATTGCTTAAAAATGCTTCCCAGCACCTGCTGTACACATTTTTTATTTTCACTCATTACTTAACAAAGTATGCTTTCCCAGTAAGGTTTCTTGCTTTTTAGAGTAAAACTCTCCCCTTTATACGAGTTACAGGCAGTGGTTTGAATCCCAAAGCTTGGTTGTAGTTTTACACACATTTGCTGTTTTTATTGCTTAAAAATGCTACCCAGCTCCCTCTGCTGTACACTTTTTTTTGTAACTCATAACTTCACAAAGGATGCTTTCCCAGTAAATTCTCTTGCATTTTAGAGTAAAACTCTCCCCTTTATACTAGTTACAGGTTGTGGTTTGTATCCCAAAGCTTTGGGTGGAATTTTACACACATTTGCAGTTTTTATTGCTTAAAAATGCTTCACAGCTCCCTCTGCTGCCCACTTTTTTTATTGTAACTCATAACGTCCCAAAGGATGCTTTCCCAGTAAATTCTCTTGTTTTTAAGAGTAAAACGCTCCCTTTTATACGAGTTACAGGCAGTGGTTTGAATCCCAAAGCTTTGGTTGGAGTTTTACACACATTTGCAGTTTTTATTGCTTAAAAATGCTTCCCAGCGCCTGCTATACACTTTTTTAATTTTCACTCATAACTTCACAAAGGATGCTTTCCAGCAAAGTCTCTTGTTTTTTAGAGTAGAACTCTCCCCTTAAAACTAGTTACAGGCAGTGGTTTGACTCCCAAAGCTTTGGTTGGAGGTTTACACACATTTGCAGTTTTTATTGCTTAAAAATGCTTCCCAGCTCCCTCTGCTGTGGACTTTTTTTATTTTGACTCATAACTTCACAAAGGATGCTTTCCAATAACTTCTCCTGCATTTTAGAGTAAAACTCTCCCCTTTATACTAGTTACAGGCCTGGTTTGTATCCCAAAGCTTTGGTTGGAGTTTTACACATATTTGCAGTTTTTATTGCTTAAAAATGCTTCCCAGCTCCTCTGCTGTACACTTTTTTTATTTTAACTCATAACTTCACAAAGGATGCTTTCCCAGTAAATTCTCTTGATTTTTAGAGTAGAACTCTCCCCTTTATATTCGTTACAGGCAGTGGTTTGAATCCCAAAGCTTTGGTTTGAGTTTTACACATATTTGCAGTTTTTATTGCTTAAAAATGCTTCACAGCTCCCTCTGCTGTACACTTTTTTTATTATAACTCATAACTTCACAAAGGATGCTTACCTGTAAATTCTCTTGCTTTTTAGAGTAAAACTCTCCCTTTATACTAGTTACAGGCAGTGGTTTGAATCCCAAAGCTTTGGTTGGAATTATCCACACATTTGCTGTTATTATTGCTTAAAAATGCTCCCCAACTACCTCTGCTGTACAGTTTTTTTTTATTGTAACTCATAACTTCACAAAGGATGCTTTCCAAGTAAATTCTCTTGCATTTAAGAGTAAATCTCTCCCCTTTATACTAGTTACAGGCAGTGGTTTGAATCCCAAAGCTTTGGTTGGAGTTTTACACACATTTGCAGTTTTTATTGCTTAAAAATGCTTCCCAGCGCCTGCTATACACTTTTTTAATTTTCACTCATAACTTCACAAAGGATGCTTTCCCAGTAAAGTCTCTTGTTTTTAGAGTAGAACTCTCCCCTTAAAACTATTACAGGCAGTGGTTTGACTCCCAAAGCTTTGGTTGGAGGTTTACACACATTTGCAGTTTTTATTGCTTAAAAATGCTTCCCAGCGCCTGCTGT
>NW_026905014.1:0-2854 GCF_024500275.1 Phycodurus eques | reverse complement strand
CTTAATGCCCGAGTCCATGCTGGGAACTAAGAGCTCCTTCCGACTCAGATGAGACGAGCTCCATGCTGGCGAGTCAGAGCTTATGCCAGAGGTCCTATGCGGAGATCCGCGCTCCTTCCGGGACTCAGATGAGACGAGCTCCATGCTGGAAGTCCAGAGCTTAATGCAGAGGTCCATGCGGGAAATAAGAGCTCCCTTCTGGGACTCAGATGAGACGAGCTCCATGCTGGAAGTCAGAGCCCCATGCTAATGCCCGAGGTCCATGCGGGAAATAAGAGCTCCCTTCTGGGACTCAGATGAGACGAGCTCCATGCTGGAAGTCAGAGCCCCATGCTTAATGCCCGAGGTCCATGCGGGAAATCAAGAGCTCCCTTCCGGGACTCAGATGAGACGAGCTCCATGCTGGAAGTGAGCCCATGCCTAATGCCAGAGGTCCATGCGGGAAATCAGAGCTCCCTTCTGGGACTCAGATGAGACGAGCTCCATGCAAGCCAAAGATCCCAAAATGCAGCGCACTAAGTCCCAGCCTGGACCCCAAAACGTACCATCATGTATTCCAAAATGCAGCGGCACTCAGTCCCAAAACGGACCCGCATGGATCCCAAAATGCAGCGGCACTCAGTCCCAGCAAAGTACCAGCACGCATCCCAAAATGTCACAAAGTCGCCTATCCGGAGCTCACGCAAAGCATCTTGCACAGTCTCAGCAAAGCCCAGCATTCATCCCAAAAATGTAACAAAGTAGCCTTAATGCCCGAGGTCCATGCGGGAAATCAGAGCTCCCTTCCGGGTCTCAGATGAGACGAGCTCCATGCTGAAGTCAGCGCTCCATGCTTAATGCCCGAGGTCCATGCGGGAAATAAGAGCTCCCTTCTGGGTACTCAGATGAGACGAGCTTCCATGCTGGAAGTCAGAGCTTATGCCAGAGGTCCATGCGGGAATAAGAGCTCCCTTCTGGGACTCAGATGAGACGAGCTCCATGCTGGAAGTCAGAGCTTAATGCCCGAGGTCCATGCGGGAAATCAGAGCTCCCTTCTGGGACTCAGATGAGACGAGCTCCATGCTGGAAGTCAAAGCCCCATGCTTAATGCCCGAGGTCCATGCGGGAAATCAGAGCTCCCTTCCGGGACTCAGATGAGACGAGCTCCATGCTGGAAGTCAGAGCTCCATGCTTAATGCCCGAGGTCCATGCGGGAAGTCAGAGCTCCCTTCTGGGACTCAGATGAGACGAGCTCCATGCTGGAAGTCAGAGCTTAATGCCAGAGGTCCATGCGGGAAAATCAGAGCTCCCTTCCGGACTCAGATGAGACGAGCTCCATGCTGGAAGTCAGAGCGTAATGCCAGAGGTCCATGCGGGAAATCAGAGCTCCCTTCTGGGACTCAGATGAGACGAGCTCCATGCAAGCCAAAGATCCCAAAATGCAGCGGCACTAAGTCCCAGCCTGGACCCCAAAACGGACCATCATGTATTCCAAAATGCAGCGGCACTCAGTCCCAAAACGGACCCGCATGGATCCCAAAATGCAGCGGCACTCAGTCCCAGCAAAGTACCAGCACGCATCCCAAAATGTCACAAAGTCGCCTATCCGGAGCTCACGCAAAGCATCTTGCACAGTCTCAGCAAAGCCCAGCATTCATCCCAAAATGTAACAAAGTAGCCTTAATGCCCGAGGTCCATGCGGGAAATCAGAGCTCCCTTCCGGGACTCAGATGAGACGAGCTCCATGCTGGAAGTCAAGCCCCATGCTTAATGCCCGAGGTCCATGCGGGAAATAAGAGCTCCCTTCTGGGACTCAGATGAGACGAGCTCCATGCTGGAAGTCAGCAGCTTAATGCCAGAGGTCCATGCGGGAAATCAGAGCTCCCTTCTGGGACTCAGATGAGACGAGCTCCATGCTGGAAGTCAGAGCGTAATGCCCAGAGGTCCATGCGGGAAATCAGAGCTCCCTTCTGGGACTCAGATGAGACGAGCTCCATGCAAAGACCCAAAATGTATCCAAAATGCAGCGGCACTCAGTCCCAAAACGGACCCGCATGGATCCCAAAATGCAGCGGCACTCAGTCCCAGCAAAGTACCAGCACGCATCCCAAAATGTCACAAAGTCGCCTATCCGGAGCTCACGCAAAGCATCTTGCACAGTCTCAGCAAAGCCCAGCATTCATCCCAAAATGTAACAAAGTAGCCTTAATGCCCGAGGTCCATGCGGGAAATCAGAGCTCCCTCCTGGGACTCAGATGAGACGAGCTCCATGCTGGAAGTGAGAGCCCCATGCCTAATGCCCGAGGTCCATGCGGGAAATCAGAGCTCCCTTCCGGTACTCAGATGAGACGAGCTCCATGCTGGAAGTCAGAGCTTAATGCCAGAGGTCCATGCGGGAAATCAGAGCTCCCTTCTGGGACTCAGATGAGACGAGCTCCATGCTGGAAGTCAAGCCCCCATGCTTAATGCCCGAGGTCCATGCGGGAATCAGAGCTCCCTTCTGGGACTCAGATGAGACGAGCTCCATGCTGGAAGTCAAGCCCCATGCTTAATGCCCGAGGTCCATGCGGGAAATCAGAGCTCCCTTCTGGGGACTCAGATGAGACGAGCTCCATGCTGGAAGTCAAGCCCCATGCTTAATGCCCGAGGTCCATGCGGGAAATCAGAGCTCCCTTCTGGACTCTCAGATGAGACGAGCTCCATGCTGGAAGTCAGAGCCCCATGCTTAATGCCCGAGGTCCATGCGGGAAATCAGAGCTCCCTTCTGGGACTCATATGAGACGAGCTCCATGCTGGAAGTCAGAGCTGTAATGCCAGAGGTCCATGCGGGAAATCAGAGCTCCCTTCTGGGACTCAGATGAGACGAGCTCCATGC
>NW_026905013.1:0-2876 GCF_024500275.1 Phycodurus eques | reverse complement strand
ATGGAGCTCTGACTTCCAGCATGGAGCTCGTCTCATCTGAGTCCCAGAAGGGAGCTCTGATTTCCCGCATGGACCTCGGGCATTAAGCATGGGGCTTTGACTTCCAGCATGGAGCTCGTCTCATCTGAGTCCCAGAAGGGAGCTCTTATTTCCCGCATGGACCTCGGGCATTAAGCATGGAGGCTTGACTTCCAGCATGGAGCTCGTCTCATCTGAGTCCCAGAAGGGAGCTCTGATTTCCCGCATGGACCTCGGGCATTAAGCATGGGGCTTGACTTCCAGCATGGAGCTCGTCTCATCTGAGTCCCAGAAGGGAGCTCTTATTTCCCGCATGGACCTCTGGCATTAAGCTCTGACTTCCAGCATGGAGCTCGTCTCATCTGAGACCCCGGAAGGGAGCTCTGGATTTCCCGCATGGACCTCGGGCATTAGGCATGGGGCTCTCACTTCCAGCATGGAGCTCGTCTCATCTGAGTCCCGGAAGGGAGCTCTGATTTCCCGCATGGACCTCGGGGCATTAAGGCTACTTTGTTACATTTTGGGATGAATGCTGGGCTTTGCTGAGACTGTGCAAGATGCTTTGCGTGAGCTCCGGATAGGGCGACTTTGTGACATTTTGGGATGCGTGCTGGTACTTTGCTGGGACTGAGTGCCGCTGCATTTTGGGATCCATGCGGGTCCGTTTTGGGACTGAGTGCCGCTGCATTTGGGATCTTTGGCTTGCATGGAGCTCGTCTCATCTGAGTCCCAGAAGGGAGCTCTGATTTCCCGCATGGACCTCTGGCATTACGCTCTGACTTCCAGCATGGAGCTCGTCTCATCTGAGTCCCAGAAGGGAGCTCTGATTTCCCGCATGGACCTCGGGCATTAAGCTCTGACTTCCAGCATGGAGCTCGTCTCATCTGAGTCCCAGAAGGGAGCTCTGATTTCCCGCATGGACCTCGGGCATTAAGCATGGGGCTTGACTTCCAGCATGGAGCTCGTCTCATCTGAGTCCCGGAAGGGAGCTCTGATTTCCCGCATGGACCTCGGGCATTAAGGCTACTTTGTTACATTTTGGGATGAATGCTGGGCTTTGCTGAGACTGTGCAAGATGCTTTGCGTGAGCTCCGGATAGGCGACTTTGTGACATTTTGGGATGCGTGCTGGTACTTTGCTGGGACTGAGTGCCGCTGCATTTTGGGATCCATGCGGGTCCGTTTTGGGACTGAGTGCCGCTGCATTTTGGAATACATGATGGTCCGTTTTGGGGTCCAGGCTGGGACTTAGTGCCGCTGCATTTTGGGATCTTTGGCTTGCATGGAGCTCGTCTCATCTGAGTCCCAGAAGGGAGCTCTGATTTCCCGCATGGACCTCTGGCATTACGCTCTGACTTCCAGCATGGAGCTCGTCTCATCTGAGTCCTGGAAGGGAGCTCTGATTTCCCGCATGGACCTCTGGCATTAAGCTCTGACTTCCAGCATGGAGCTCGTCTCATCTGAGTCCCAGAAGGGAGCTCTGACTTCCCGCATGGACCTCGGGCATTAAGCATGGAGCTCTGACTTCCAGCATGGAGCTCGTCTCATCTGAGTCCCGGAAGGGAGCTCTGATTTCCCGCATGGACCTCGGGCATTAAGCATGGGGCTTTGACTTCCAGCATGGAGCTCGTCTCATCTGAGTCCCAGAAGGGAGCTCTGACTTCCCGCATGGACCTCGGGCATTAAGCTCTGACTTCCAGCATGGAGCTCGTCTCATCTGAGTCCCAGAAGGGAGCTCTTATTTCCCGCATGGACCTCTGGCATTAAGCTCTGACTTCCAGCATGGAGCTCGTCTCATCTGAGACCCGGAAGGGAGCTCTTATTTCCCGCATGGACCTCGGGCATTAAGCATGGAGCGCTGACTTCCAGCATGGAGCTCGTCTCATCTGAGACCCGGAAGGGAGCTCTGATTTCCCGCATGGACCTCGGGCATTAAGGCTACTTTGTTACATTTTGGGATGAATGCTGGGCTTTGCTGAGACTGTGCAAGATGCTTTGCGTGAGCTCCGGATAGGCGACTTTGTGACATTTTGGGATGCGTGCTGGTACTTTGCTGGGCCTGAGTGCCGCTGCATTTTGGGATCCATGCGGGTCCGTTTTGGGACTGAGTGCCGCTGCATTTTGGAATACATGATGGTCCGTTTTGGGGTCCAGGCTGGGACTTAGTGCCGCTGCATTTTGGGATCTTTGGCTTGCATGGAGCTCGTCTCATCTGAGTCCCAGAAGGGAGCTCTGATTTCCCGCATGGACCTCGGGCATTAGGCATGGGGCTCTCACTTCCAGCATGGAGCTCGTCTCATCTGAGTCCCGGAAGGGAGCTCTGATTTCCCGCATGGACCTCGGGCATTAAGCATGGGGCTCTGACTTCCAGCATGGAGCTCGTCTCATCTGAGTCCCAGAAGGGAGCTCTTATTTCCCGCATGGACCTCTGGCATTAAGCTCTGACTTCCAGCATGGAGCTCGTCTCATCTGAGTCCCAGAAGGGAGCTCTTATTTCCCGCATGGACCTCGGGCATTAAGCATGGAGCGCTGACTTCCAGCATGGAGCTCGTCTCATCTGAGTCCCAGAAGGGAGCTCTGATTTCCCGCATGGACCTCTGGCATTACGCTCTGACTTCCAGCATGGAGCTCGTCTCATCTGAGTCCCAGAAGGGAGCTCTGATTTCCCGCATGGACCTCGGGCATTAGGCATGGGGCTCTCACTTCCAGCATGGAGCTCGTCTCATCTGAGTCCCAGAAGGGAGCTCTGATTTCCCGCATGGACCTCTGGCATTAAGCATAGCTGACTTCCAGCATGGAGCTCGTCTCATCTGAGTCCCGGAAGGGAGCTCTGATTTCCCGCATGGACCTCTGGCATTA
>NW_026905012.1:0-2883 GCF_024500275.1 Phycodurus eques | reverse complement strand
AATGCAGCCCTATGGGTGGCACAAGTCAGTGCAAACTGTAGGCCAGTCCCAAGCCCGGATAAATGCAGAGGGTTGCGTCAGGAAGGGCATCCGGCTTAAAACCTCGCCAAACAAATATTTCGTTTCTTCGTTCATCCAAAGAATTCCATACCGGATCGGTCGTGGCCCGGGTTAACAATGTCCGCCACCGGCGCCGTCAACCTGCGGGGCGCCGTTGGAAATTCAGCTACTGTGGGTCGAAGTCAAAGAAGAAGAGGAGGTGGAAAGCGGGTTCTTCGGCAGAAAGAGAAGAGGAAAACACAGAGCCTAGAACTGAATGTGGGGACTTTGAATGTTGGGACTATGACAGGAAAATCTCGGGAGTTGGTTGACATGATGATGAGGAGAAAGGTTGATATATTGTGTGTCCAGGAGACCAGGTGGAAAGGCAGTAAGGCTAGAAGTTTAGGGGCAGGGTTTAAATTATTTTACCATGGTGTGGATGGGAAAAGAAATGGAGTCGGGGTTATTTTAAAAGAAGAGTTGGCTAAGAATGTCTTGGAGGTGAAAAGAGTATCAGATCGAGTGATGAGGCTGAAATTTGAAATTGAGGGTGTTATGTGTAATGTGATTAGTGGCTATGCCCCACAGGTAGGATGTGACCTAGAGGTGAAAGAGAAATTCTGGAAGGAGCTAGATGATGTAGTTCTTAGCATCCCAGACAGAGAGAGAGTCGTAATTGGTGCAGATTGTAATGGACATGTTGGTGAAGGTAATAGGGGTGATGAAGAAGTGATGGGTAAATATGGCATCCAGGAAAGGAACTTGGAGGGACAGATGGTGGTAGACTTTGCAACAAGGATGCAAATGGCTGTAGTGAACACTTTTTTCCAGAAGAGGCACGAACATAGGGTGACCTACAAGAGCGGAGGAAGAAGCACACAGGTGGATTACATCTTGTGCAGATGATGTAATCTGAAGGAGGTTACCAACTGTAAGGTAGTGGTAGGGGAGAGTGTGGCTAGACAGCATAGGATGGTGGTGTGTAAGATGACTCTGGTGGTGGGGAGGAAAATTAGGAAGACAAAGGCAGAGAAGAGAACCATGTGGTGGAAGCTGAGACAGGACGAGTGTTGTGCAGCTTTTCGGGAAGAGGTGATACAGGCTCTCGGTGGACGGCAGGAGCTTCCAGAAGACTGGACCACTGCAGCCAAGGTGATCAGAGAAGCAGGCAGGAGAGTACTTGGTGTATCTTCTGGCAGGAAAGGAGAGGAGACTTGGTGGTGGAACCTCACAGTACAGGAAATCATACAAGGAAAGAGGTTAGCTAAGAAGAAGTGGGACACTGAGAGGACCGAGGAGAGGCGAAAGGAATACATTGAGATGCGACACAGGGCAAAGGTAGAGGTGGCAAAGGCAAAACAAGAGGCATATGATGACATGTATGGCAGGTTGGACACTAAAGAAGGAGAAAAGGATCTATACAGGCTGGCCAGACAGAGGGATAGAGATGGGAAGGATGTGCAGCAGGTTAGGGTGATTAAGGATAGAGATGGAAATATGTTGACTGGTGCCAGCAGTGTGCTTGCTAGATGGAAAGAATACTTCGAGGAGTTGATGAATGAGGAAAATGATAGAGAAGGGAGAGTAGAAGAGGTAAGTGTGGTGGACCAGGAAGTGGCAATGATTAGTAAGGGGGAAGTTAGAAAGGCATTAAAGAGGATGAAAAATGGAAAGGCAGTTGGTCCTGATGACATTCCTGTGGAGGTATGGAAGCATCTAGGAGAGGTGGCTGTGAAGTTTTTGACCAGCTTGTTCAATAGAATTCTAGTGCGTGAGAAGATGCCTGAGGAATGGAGGAAAAGTGTACTGGTGCCCATTTTTAAGAACAAAGGTGATGTGCAGAGCTGTGGCAACTATAGAGGAATAAAGTTGATGAGCCACACAATGAAGTTATGGGAAAGAGTAGTGGAGGATAGACTCAGGACAGAAGTGAGTATTTGCGAGCAACAGTATGGTTTCATGCCTAGAAAGAGTACCACAGATGCATTATTTGCCTTGAGGATGTTGATGGAAAAGTACAGAGAAGGTCAGAAGGAGCTACATTGTGTCTTTGTAGATCTAGAGAAAGCCTATGACAGAGTACCCAGAGAAGAACTGTGGTACTGCATGCGGAAGTCTGGAGTGGCAGAGAAGTATGTTAGAATAATACAGGACATGTACGAGGGCAGCAGAACAGCGGTGAGGTGTGCTGTAGGTGTGACAGAAGAATTTAAGGTGGACGTGGGACTGCATCAGGGATCAGCCCTGAGCCCCTTCCTTTTTGCAGTGGTGATGGATAGGCTGACAGATGAGGTTAGACTGGAATCCCCGTGGACCATGATGTTTGCAGATGACATTGTGATCTGCAGTGAAAGCAGGGAGCAGCTGGAGGAACAGTTAGAGAGATGGAGGCATGCACTGGAAAGAAGAGGAATGAAGATTAGCCGAAGTAAAACAGAATATATGTGCATGAATGAGAGGGCTGGTGGGGGAAGAATGAGGCTACAGGGAGAAGCGATAGCAAGGGTGGAGGACTTTAAATACTTGGGGTCAACCGTCCAGAGCAATGGTGAGTGTGGTCAGGAAGTGAATAAACGGGTCAAAGCAGGTTGGAACGGGTGGAGGAAGGTGTCAGGTGTCTTATGTGACAGAAGAGTCTCTGCTAGGATGAAGGGCAAAGTTTATAAAACAGTAGTGAGGCCAGCCATGATGTACGGATTAGAGACAGTGGCACTGAAGAGACAACAGGAAGCAGAGCTGGAGGTGGCGGAAATGAAGATGTTGAGGTTCGCTCTTGGAGTGACCAGGTTGGATAAAATTAGAAATGAGCTCATCAGAGGGACAGCCAAGGTTCGATGTTTT
>NW_026905011.1:0-2886 GCF_024500275.1 Phycodurus eques | reverse complement strand
ACCATGCTATACCTCGTGCAGCCCTGGGCTCGTCTGATCACTGCTTAATTCACTTAATACCAACATATAGGCAAGAACTTAAATGTGCGAAGCCTACAGTGAAAACAGTGAAAAAGTGGACCAATGAAGCAAAGATGGAACTTCAAAGCTGCTTAGACTGCACAGACTGGGGTGTCTTTGAAAATTTAAGATGGCAGCCTGGATGAATATACGGACACTGTTCCATACTATATCAGTTTTTGTGCAGATGTGTGTGTACCAACAAAATCATTTCGCACATTCAACAACAACAAGCCGTGGTTCACGGCTAAACTTAAGCAGCTTCGCCAAGCTAAGGAGGATGCATATCAGAGCGGGGACACGGCCCTGTATAATCGAGCTAGAAACCAGCTGAGGAAGGAAATTAACATTGCAAAGAGGAACTATGCGGCAAAGTTGGAAAAACAGTTTCGCGCTAACGACTCTAAATCAGTCTGACATGCATTCCAATCGCTGATTAATTACAAGCGACGATCCCCCCAAGCTGAGAACAATAGCACACTAGCCAACGACTTGAATACCTTCTACTGCAGATTTGAAAAGGACACTTTCACACCCCACACACACCCGGCCGCACCCCCGACCACAATCACACCTCTGACTTCTGCGTTAACCATCCATGAACAGGATGTGAGACGCATCTTCAAACAACAAAAGATTAACAAAGCGGCAGGCCCAGACCATGTGTCCCCATGCTGCCTCAAAGTCTGTGCGGACCAGCTCGCTCCAGTCTTCACACAGATCTTCAATAGATCTCTGGAACTGTGCGAAGTACCATCCTGTTTCAAATGCTCCACCATTATTCCAGTCCCCAAGAAATCTGCAATCTTGGGTCTGAATGACTACAGGCCTGTCTCTTTGACATCTGTGGTCATGAAGTCCTCTGAACGTCTCGCGCTGGACCACCTCAAGAGCGTCACAGGTCCCCTGCTGGACCCCGTGCAGTTTGCCTAACGAGTGAACAGGTCTGCGGATGACGCAGTCAACTTGGGACTGCACTTCATCCTAGAACACCTTGACAGTGCAGGGACCTACGCGAGGATCCTGTTCTTGGACTTCAGCTCAGCGTTCAACACCATCATCCCTGAACTCCTTTCCTCCAAGCTTCTCCAGCTCAGCGTCTCACCTGCCATCTGCCAGTGGATTTACAGCTTTCTGACGGGCAGGACACAGCAGGTGAGGCTGGGGGAGGCCACCTCATCCACATGCAGCAATCAGGACTGGGGCACCCCAAGGTTGTGTCCTCTCTCCACCGCTCTTCTCTCTCTACACGAACGACTGCACCTCAACGCACCCGGATGTCAAACTCCTTAAGTTTGCAGATGAAACCACTGTCATCGGCCTCATCAGGACGGTGACGAGTCTGCATATCGACAGGAAGTGGAGCAGCTGAAGCTGTGGTGCGGCCGACACAACCTGGAGCTGAACACGCTTAAGACTGTAGAGATGATCGTGGACTTCAGGAGGCATCCTTCGCCACAGCTGCCCCTCACGCTGTCCAGCTGCCTGGGAAGTTCCTGGGAATTAGAGTCTCTCAGGACCTGAAGTGGGCGACCAACTTCAACTCCGTCCTCAAAAAGGCCCAGCATAGGATGTACTTCCTGCGGCTTCTGAGAAAGCACGGCCTGCCACGGGAGCTGCTGAGACAGTTCTACACAGCGTTCATCGAATCAGTCCTGTGTTCTTCCATCACAGTCTGGTTTGGTGCTGCTACAAAAAAGGACAAACTCGGACTGCAACGGACAATCAAAACTGCTGAAAGGATTGTCAGAACCCCCCCTACCCACCCTTGAGGACTTGCACGCTGCCAGAACTAAGACAAGAGCGTGCAAAATCCTTTCGGACCCTCCACATCCCGGTCACCAGCTCTTCCAGCTCCTTCCCTCAGGTAGGCGCGACCGATCAATGCAAACTGCAAACTAGAACTAGCAGACATTCCAACAGGTTCTTCCCTCTTGCTGACAATTTTTTGTCTTGAGTTTGTTGTCACATTTCTGTGGGGCCAATTATATATTACTTTTGCACTCACTGTAGCAGTCTTTGCATATCTGTTGTTGACCAATACTGGTCATTCATGCCAGAGTAGCATCTGCAACATTTGCACAATCAACATTGTCCCAGATTATCGCACTACTCGTCACTTTAAACTGCATACGCTCCTTGAAGTCTCAGCGCCCTTTGCACAATGGTCATTGCACCGGACTATTGCAGGATTAGTCATTTGAACTGCTCTAAGTGCTCGAGGACTCTTGTGCATCTTTTTGCACAATTGTCAAAACAATTTTTTTACCGGCATTATCAGATAACTAGCAACCCTTTATTGCTCAGTGACTGTTTTTTGTCAATGTCTTTATGTCTCAAAAGTGTTCTCTGTCAATTGATTGTCTGTTGTCGTACTAGAGCGGCTCCAACGACCGGAGACAAATTCCTTGTGTGTTTTTTGGACATACTTGGCAAATAAAGATGATTCTGATTCTGATTCCATTGTAACAATCTTGTCTTCAGATTGTTGTCACATCTCTGTCGGGCCAATTTATACATTATTTGTGCACTCACTATTGTAGTCTCGTCACTCTGCACTTTTGGCATATCTTTTGTTAACCAATACTGGACACTCATGTGCTTGAGAAGCATCTGCACCATTTGCACAATTGACACTGTTCCAGATTATAGCACTTCTCGTCACTTTAAACTGCTTAAATTTCTTGAAGTGTCTGCACCATTTGCACAATCGTCACTGTACCAGATTATCACTCGATTCGTCATTTCAAACTGCTCTAAATTGCTAAATGACTCTGAATCAATGGTAAAAAAAATAAAAATAATTCTAATTCCTTCTGTGTTTTT
>NW_026905010.1:0-2891 GCF_024500275.1 Phycodurus eques | reverse complement strand
GCACGTCCCACCGGGAGCAGACCCCGGGGACGACCCAGGACACGCTGGAGAGACTACATCCTTCAGCTGGCCTGGGAACGCCTCGGGATCCCCCCGGAAGAGATGGAAGAAGTGGCTGGGGAGAGGGAAGTCTGGGCATCCCTGCTAAAGCTACTGCCCCCGCGACCCGACCTCAGATAAGCGGTAGAAAATGGATGGATGGATGGACATGGTTAACAAAAAGTAGCTGTAATACCATTTTAAATGAGGCAACACCAGCAAATTTTTGTTTTATGAACAAGTGTCGAAGAGGGGGAAAAGGCGGTGCTATTGCTGTTATTTTTAAGTCATTACTTCAGTGTAAAGAAATTATACGGGGTGATTTTAGCTCTTTTGAATAACTCTGTTTTTTAAAGGTGTCCCAAAGGTGATTGATTTAATAATTTATAGGTCTCCAAGATACAATAGAACATTTTTTCATAAATGCTGTCAGTTATTTGTACTGACTACAACAATTTTGTCATAACGGGAGACTTTAATATTCATGTTGACAATAACATGGGGAAAAAAATCTAAAGAACTCTCTGCTATACAAGACAGATTTGACCTCTCTCAACATATCAAGAGTCCAACCCACAGTCAAGGTCACATCTTAGACCTGGTCATCTCTAAGGATGTTGAAATTCTATCAATTGACATTAAGGATATGGCTATTTGTGATCATTTTTGTGTATTCTTTGAATTACAGATTCTTCTTCTTCAGTTCAGACAACCTCTATGTCTGTTAAGAAAAGGTACATAAATGAGAGTACCGCCACTAAGTTTATGGAGACCATTGCTGTGCCACAAACTGTGAATGCTGAGACAGTTGATGAACTTTTGGATAATTTCACCTGTAAAATCTCAAATGTCATGAATGCTGTCGCTCCTATTAAGAGACAATCTTGAGGCGACCTCAAACACCGTGGAGGAGCACAATGATGGTAAAGACCTCGAAATCAAAGTGTAGGAAAGCAGAACATAAGTGGAGAAAAACTAAACTCCAAATTGACTATGACCTCCACAGACAAAGTCTTTGTAATTTTAACCAAGCGTTAGTCAGGGCTAGACTGCAACACTTTTCTGAAATCATCAGAAAGAACTTCAACAATACTCGCACTCTGTTTGCTGTGGTTGACAAGCTCACAACCCCCTCGAATCAGAGAGCTCCAGAACTCCTAACAGCAGATAAATGCAATGTATTTGCTTGTTATTTTAGTGAAAAAATACAATCCATCAGATTAAACAACAGCACAAATCAGCAAAATTATAAATTATACTACATCTTAACCCACCCAGGAAAAACTTAATTACCATGTCAGAATTTGATACAGTTGACGAAAAAACTGTTGAGAAAACGTTCAGCAGCTGAAATCCTCAACGAGCTGTCTTGACTCAATACCATCTGACTTTTTCAAAGCAATTGCGAAGTCTGTGCTCGCTGATTTGCAGCAAAAAATCAATCGTTCACTTCAGTCAGGCGAGTTTCCTAAAGCTCTTAAAGTAGCTGCCATTAAGCCTCTGCTAAAAAAATAGAACGCTGGACGCATCCATGTTAGCAAGCTATAGACCCATCTCAAATCTCCCTTTCATAGCCAAGATTGTTGAGAAAGTTATTTTTAATCAAGCAATTTCTTGAACTTAAATTGACTTTTTGACAAGTTTCAATCAGGTTTCCAAACACATCACAGTACAGAATCTGCTCTTATCAAAGTGCTAAATGATATAAGGTTGAATACTGACTCGGGAAACGTGTCAATTATGGTCTTGTTGGACCTCAGTGCGGCGTTTGATACGGTAGAACATAATATACTGCTGAACATGTTGGAAACGTGGGTAGGACTAAATGGAACAGTCCTTAAATGGTTCAGGTCCTGCTTGGAGGAAATTAGTTATTTTGTAACCATTGGAAGTGTTCAATCTCATCGAATGGCAATGACCTATGGGGTCCCTCAAGGGTCAGTTCTTGGCCCCCTTCTGTTCAGCCTGTATATACTACCCTTTAACTTTAATCTTGACTCTCATAGCTATGCAGATGACACACAGTTATATCTAGCAGTGTCTCCAGATGACTACAGTTCAATTGAGGTGTTGTGTCACTATCTAAAACAGATAAATAACTGGATGAGCCAATTTTTTCTTCAATTAAACCACAACAAAACTGAGATAATTGTTTTTGCCAATAAAGAAAAGAGGATTGCTCTTAGTAAATACCTGGAGTCACTTTCTTTAAAAACTAAAGACCAAGTCTGAAACCTTGGTGTTCTGATAGGTTCCGATCTGACTTTCAACAGTCATATCAAATCAATTACTAAAACTGCCTTCTACCATTTCAAGAACATATCCATAGTGAAGGCTCGCATGTGTCAAGCAGACCAGGAGAAGCTCATCCATGCTTTTATCTCAAGTAGAATTGACTATTGTAATGCTCTTCTGACTGGACCAGGTTCAAAACTCTTCTTTTTTTCTCATGCTTTTAAGAGCATTTCCACTTTTAAATGATATTTCTTGCACTGTATGCTGTATTCATTGATGGCCGACTGGTTGGAACATCTGCCTCACAGTTCTGAGGACCGGGGGTTCAAATCCTGACCCCGCCTGTGAGGAGTTTGCATGTTCTCCCCGTGCCTGGTTGAGTTTTCTCCAGTGCACTCCGGTTTCCTCCCACATCCCAAAAACATGCGCGGTAGGTTGATTGGAGACGCTAAATTGCCCATAGGTGTGAATCTGAGTGCGAATGGTTGTTTGTTTCTATGTGCCCTGCGATTGGCTGGTGACCGGTTCAGGGTGTACCCCGCCTCCCGCCCGAAGATAGCTGGGATAGGCTCCAGCAGCCCGCGACCCTAGTGAGGAGAAGCGGGCTCAGAAAATGG
>NW_026905009.1:0-2895 GCF_024500275.1 Phycodurus eques | reverse complement strand
CCGAGGTCCATGCGGGAAATCAGAGCTCCCTTCCGGGACTCAGATGAGACGAGCTCCATGCTGGAAGTGAGAGCCCCATGCCTAATGCCCGAGGTCCATGCGGGAAATCAGAGCTCCCTTCTGGGACTCAGATGAGACGAGCTCCATGCAAGCCAAAGATCCCAAAATGCAGCGGCACTAAGTCCCAGCCTGGACCCCAAAACGGACCATCATGTATTCCAAAATGCAGCGGCACTCAGTCCCAAAACGGACCCGCATGGATCCCAAAATGCAGCGGCACTCAGGCCCAGCAAAGTACCAGCACGCATCCCAAAATGTCACAAAGTCGCCTATCCGGAGCTCACGCAAAGCATCTTGCACAGTCTCAGCAAAGCCCAGCATTCATCCCAAAATGTAACAAAGTAGCCTTAATGCCCGAGGTCCATGCGGGAAATCAGAGCTCCCTTCCGGGTCTCAGATGAGACGAGCTCCATGCTGGAAGTCAGCGCTCCATGCTTAATGCCCGAGGTCCATGCGGGAAATAAGAGCTCCCTTCCGGGTCTCAGATGAGACGAGCTCCATGCTGGAAGTCAGAGCTTAATGCCAGAGGTCCATGCGGGAAATAAGAGCTCCCTTCTGGGACTCAGATGAGACGAGCTCCATGCTGGAAGTCAGAGCTTAATGCCCGAGGTCCATGCGGGAAGTCAGAGCTCCCTTCTGGGACTCAGATGAGACGAGCTCCATGCTGGAAGTCAAAGCCCCATGCTTAATGCCCGAGGTCCATGCGGGAAATCAGAGCTCCCTTCCGGGACTCAGATGAGACGAGCTCCATGCTGGAAGTCAGAGCTCCATGCTTAATGCCCGAGGTCCATGCGGGAAGTCAGAGCTCCCTTCTGGGACTCAGATGAGACGAGCTCCATGCTGGAAGTCAGAGCTTAATGCCAGAGGTCCATGCGGGAAATCAGAGCTCCCTTCCAGGACTCAGATGAGACGAGCTCCATGCTGGAAGTCAGAGCGTAATGCCAGAGGTCCATGCGGGAAATCAGAGCTCCCTTCTGGGACTCAGATGAGACGAGCTCCATGCAAGCCAAAGATCCCAAAATGCAGCGGCACTAAGTCCCAGCCTGGACCCCAAAACGGACCATCATGTATTCCAAAATGCAGCGGCACTCAGTCCCAAAACGGACCCGCATGGATCCCAAAATGCAGCGGCACTCAGTCCCAGCAAAGTACCAGCACGCATCCCAAAATGTCACAAAGTCGCCTATCCGGAGCTCACGCAAAGCATCTTGCACAGTCTCAGCAAAGCCCAGCATTCATCCCAAAATGTAACAAAGTAGCCTTAATGCCCGAGGTCCATGCGGGAAATCAGAGCTCCCTTCTGGGACTCAGATGAGACGAGCTCCATGCTGGAAGTCAAAGCCCCATGCTTAATGCCCGAGGTCCATGCGGGAAATCAGAGCTCCCTTCTGGGACTCAGATGAGACGAGCTCCATGCTGGAAGTCAAAGCCCCATGCTTAATGCCCGAGGTCCATGCGGGAAATCAGAGCTCCCTTCTGGGACTCAGATGAGACGAGCTCCATGCTGGAAGTCAGAGCGTAATGCCAGAGGTCCATGCGGGAAATCAGAGCTCCCTTCTGGGACTCAGATGAGACGAGCTCCATGCAAGCCAAAGATCCCAAAATGCAGCGGCACTCAGTCCCAAAACGGACCCGCATGGATCCCAAAATGCAGCGGCACTCAGTCCCAGCAAAGTACCAGCACGCATCCCAAAATGTCACAAAGTCGCCTATCCGGAGCTCACGCAAAGCATCTTGCACAGTCTCAGCAAAGCCCAGCATTCATCCCAAAATGTAACAAAGTAGCCTTAATGCCCGAGGTCCATGCGGGAAATCAGAGCTCCCTTCCGGGACTCAGATGAGACGAGCTCCATGCTGGAAGTGAGAGCCCCATGCCTAATGCCCGAGGTCCATGCGGGAAATCAGAGCTCCCTTCCGGGTCTCAGATGAGACGAGCTCCATGCTGGAAGTCAGCGCTTAATGCCAGAGGTCCATGCGGGAAATCAGAGCTCCCTTCTGGGACTCAGATGAGACGAGCTCCATGCTGGAAGTCAAAGCCCCATGCTTAATGCCCGAGGTCCATGCGGGAAATCAGAGCTCCCTTCTGGGACTCAGATGAGACGAGCTCCATGCTGGAAGTCAAAGCCCCATGCTTAATGCCCGAGGTCCATGCGGGAAATCAGAGCTCCCTTCTGGGACTCAGATGAGACGAGCTCCATGCTGGAAGTCAAAGCCCCATGCTTAATGCCCGAGGTCCATGCGGGAAATCAGAGCTCCCTTCTGGGACTCAGATGAGACGAGCTCCATGCTGGAAGTCAGCGCTCCATGCTTAATGCCCGAGGTCCATGCGGGAAATAAGAGCTCCCTTCTGGGACTCAGATGAGACGAGCTCCATGCTGGAAGTCAGAGCTTAATGCCAGAGGTCCATGCGGGAAATCAGAGCTCCCTTCTGGGACTCAGATGAGACGAGCTCCATGCTGGAAGTCAGAGCGTAATGCCAGAGGTCCATGCGGGAAATCAGAGCTCCCTTCCGGGACTCAGATGAGACGAGCTCCATGCTGGAAGTGAGAGCTTAATGCCCGAGGTCCATGCGGGAAATCAGAGCTCCCTTCTGGGACTCAGATGAGACGAGCTCCATGCTGGAAGTCAGAGCGTAATGCCAGAGGTCCATGCGGGAAATCAGAGCTCCCTTCTGGGACTCAGATGAGACGAGCTCCATGCAAGCCAAAGATCCCAAAATGCAGCGGCACTCAGTCCCAAAACGGACCCGCATGGATCCCAAAATGCAGCGGCACTCAGTCCCAGCAAAGTACCAGCACGCATCCCAAAATGTCACAAAGTCGCCTATCCGGAGCT
>NW_026905008.1:0-2895 GCF_024500275.1 Phycodurus eques | reverse complement strand
AGGTCGTGATGTTACAATTAGTCAATAAAGGCTACTACTGGTAGCCGAACGAGTGCTTCGAGAAGAACGCTCGCCGTTCGGATCCCCACAGCCGCGCTCAGAGAGGCTCGGGAGAGCACTCCCGCCTGAAATGCTGGATTTCGCCAAGCTTGTCCTGTGTGCATTCTAGCGCTCGGCTGAAATTAAGCGACCTAAGTCGTGCCGTAAAGTCAATCGGATCGTCATGGTCACTCGACGACGATAACTGAGTGCTTTAAAACGCTCGCCGCGCCCGCTGGTAGTCTACAGCCGTCAGATATACTCGGGAGGCCTCGCCCTGAAAGTCTGTGATTCCCAGCCGATCGTATTTTTTGCTCAAATCTAGCCACAGCTAGCTGAGACGTAGGCAGACTAAAAAGTCTCTAGCAGTCGCCATAGGTCGTCATGTTACAATTGAGTCATAAAGCGACTAGTGAGACCGAACCGAGTGCTTTGACGCTCGCCCACGCTCCGGCCCCACGACCGTCCGAGAGGCATCATGGAAGCGCGTCCCCTGAAAGCTGATTCCACCGCTCGTGTTGTTTGCAATCTTAGCCCAGTAGCTTCTGAAAAGTAGGCGCAAAAAGTCCTGCACCAAACAATGCACATCGGTCCGTCATGTTACAATTTACTCATCTAAAGGCCGACTACTGAGAGAACCGCGTGCTTTGACGCTCGCCGCGTTCGGTTCCTCACAGCGTCCAGATAGACTCGGCGGGGAGGCCTCGCCTGAAATGCTGGATTCCCACTCGGATCGTTTGCTGTTTCACATCTTCCGCCAGCTAGCTGACAGTAGCGCTAAGAATGTCCTGCCAACGTCCACATCAGGTCGTCATGTTACAATTTAGTCATAAAGGCCTACGACTAGGAGCGGAAGCGAGTGCTTTGACGCTCGCCGTTCGGACCCCAGATCATAACGAGCATCCGAGAGCGGCTTGGAAGAGGCCTCACCTGAAGAGCTGGATTCCAAGGCTTGTCTGTGTGAATTCCTAGCCCGCTAGGCTGAAATTAGCGACCTAAAGTCGTGCCGAAGTCAAATCGTCGTCATGGTACTCGAGCAACTGAGTGCTTTAACGCTCTGCCGCTCGGCCCCACAGCCGTCCGAGACTCGGGGGAGGACTTCCCTGAAAGCTGGATTCCCACCGATCTGTTTGTTTCAAATCTTAGCGCACTAGTCAAAGTAGCGCTAAAAAGTCCTGCCAAAGTCACATAGGTTGTCATGTTATAATTTAGTCAATAAAGGCCTACTATTGGAGCGCAAACCGAGTGCTTTGACGCTTGCCGCTCAGGCCCACGACCTCTGAGAAGCTTGGAAAGTCTCCCCTGAAAGCTGGATTCCCGCCGATCGTTTTGTTTAAAATCTTAGCCCAGTAGCTGAAAGTAGGCGCTAAAACGTCCTGCCAAATCACGATAGGTCGTCATTAACAATTATTTAGTCAATAAAGGCTACTACTGGAGCGAAACAGAGTGCTTTGACGCTCGCCGTTAGGCCCACGACCTCTGAGAGGCTTGGAAGTGGCTCCCCTGAAGCTGGATTCCCAAGGATTGATCGTGTGAATTCCTAGCCCGCTAGGCTGAAAGTTAAGCGACCTAAGTCGTGCGAAAGTCAAATCGGTTCGTCATGTACTCGAGCGAAACTGAGTGCGTTAACGCTCGCCGCCGGCCCCACAGCCGTCCGAGACTCGGGGGAGGCCTCCCCTGAAACCTGGATTCCCACCGATCGTTTGTTCAACAAATCTAAGCCACTAGCTCAAAAGTAGGCGCTAAAAAGTCCTGCCAAAGTCACATAGGTTGTCATGTTACAATTTAGTCAATAAAGGCCTACTACTTGAGAGAAACCGAGTGCTTTGACGCTCGCCGGTTCGGCGCTTACGACCTCTGAGAGGTTTGGAGAGTCCTCCCCTGAAAGCTGGATCCCACCGATCATTTGTTTCACATCTTAGGCCCAGTAGCTGAAAAGTAGGCGCTAAAAAGTCCTGCCAAAGTCACATAGGTCGTCATGTCACAATTTAGTCATAAAGGCCTACTACTGGAGCGAAACCGATTGCTTTGACGCTCGCCGTTCGGCCCCACGACCTCCGAGAGGCTTGGAAGCGGCCTCCCCTGAAGCTGGATTCCCACCGATCGTTTGTTTCTAATTATTAGCCCAGTAGCTGAAAAGTAGGCGCTAAAAGTCCTGCCAAAATCACATAGGTCGTCATGTTACAATTTACTCAATAAAGGCCTACTACTGGAGCGAGAACGAGTGCTTGACGCTCACCGTTCGGCAGCCGTCCAGAGACTAGCCTCCACCCTGAAATGCTGATTCCACCGATCGTTGATTCAAATCTGAGCCACTAGTCAAACGTAGCGCGCTATAAAATGTCGTGCCAAAGTACACATAGTGTCTCTCATGTTACATGTAGTCAATAACGGCCTACTACTTGAGAGAAAGCGAGTGCTTTGACGCTCGCCGTTCGGCCCCACAGCGGTCCAGAGACTCGTGGGAAGGCCTCACCCTGAAAGCTGATTCCCACCGATCGTATACAAATCTAGCCCCGAAGCTGAAAGACGGCGCAAAAAGGTCCTGCATAAACACATAGGCTCGGTTCATGTTACATTTAGTCATAAAGGCCTACTACTGGCCCGACACTGAGTGCTTTGACGTCTCGCTGTTCGGCCCCAGGACCTACTGAGAGGCGTGGAGAGGCTCCCCTGAAAGCTGGTATTCCGAAGGCATTGTCTGTGTGAATCCTAGCCCGCTAGGCTGAAATAAGCGACCGAAGTCGTGCCGAAGTCAAATCGGTCTACATGGTACTCGAGCGAACTGAATGCTTAACGCTCGTCCCTCGGCCCCCACAGCCGCCAGAGACTCGGGGGAGGACTCCCCTGAGGCTG
>NW_026905007.1:0-2904 GCF_024500275.1 Phycodurus eques | reverse complement strand
TATAGTGGCGTGTCCAGATTCACCATGTAACACACCAATTTTTCCCGTGAAAAAGGCCCCACCTTCAGTCGGTTGGAGGATGGTACAAGATTTGCAAGCTGTAAATTCTGCAGTGATACAGAGAGCAGCATGTGTACCAGATCCACACACATTGTTAAATTCATTAAGAGCAGACGCTACTGTGTTTACAGTAGTGGACATAAGCAATGCTTTCTTTTCTATACCAATAGAAGAGAACAGTCAATTTTGGTTTGCATTCACATTTGAGGGAAAGAAATATACATTTACTAGATTACCACAAGGTTACTGTGAAAGTCCAACAATTTATTCACAAATAATGACAACAAGCATGTCTACATTCACTCCCCCAGGAGGGAGCCAAATCTTATTATATGTCGATGATGTGCTTTTGGCATCTCCAGATGGAGAGACATGCATCAAAGATTCATTAGCCTTACTGCATCATCTAGCAGAGGAGGGACATAAAGTAAACAAAAATAAATTGCAATGGTGTAAAAAGCAAGTCAAATATCTAGGACATAATCTGAGTGTAGGAGGAAGGACTATATTAGAAAACAGAAAAACTATAGTTTTAAAAGCCCCTAAACCGCAAACAAAGAAACATATGATGTCATTTTTAGGCCTGACAAATTATTGTAGAGCATGGATTCCAAACTATGCAGAAATTATTGCACCATTGTCAAAATTGATGTATGAAGCAGACCTTAAAATGACATCACCTGTTCAATGGAATACAGAGGCAGAAAAGGCCTTCTGTGACATTAAACAACATTTGGTGTCCAGTACTGCGCTGGCCCTTCCGGATTATGATAAACCATTCATTCAGATGGTAGATTGTAAACACTATTACATGACCTCCGTACTTACACAACAATACGGTGATAAGCTGAGACCAATAGCTTATTTTTCAACTAGACTAGACAACGTGACGTGTGCATTACCGCATTGTGTCAGAGCAGTTGTGGCAGCTTCAATGGCAATAGAGAGCAGTTCCACGATTGTGTTATTTCATCCATTAACTCTTAAGGTGCCACATACAGTGTCTGCTCTCCTATTGCAAACCAATATGGCGTTTTTAACACCTGCAAGATATTTATCTTGCATGGCCATCTTGCTGTCACAACCACATTTGACTGTTGAGCGATGCACAACCTTAAATCCAGCCACGCTAACACCCTTACCTGATGAAGGCACGCAGCATGATTGTCAGGAATTGGCCGAACAAACTGCTGAATTAGTAGCATTAACCGAGGCATGCAAACTAAAAATAAATAAAGATGGTACAATCTATACTGATAGCCAGTAAGAGGGTTCCACAACAAGAACGCAATTCAAAGTGCAAAACTACAAAATGAAATTTACATTAGCAAAGAGAAAAAAAAAAAAAAAAAAAAAAAACTATTCAAATGGGCTGCTATATTGAGCCATGCTGTGTCACATGTCTCAACAGGAGGGATGGTAAGACAGATAAATCAATATTACACAACTTATGGTTTTAATTCCTATTAAAATAATAATAATAATAATAATAATAATAATTTGTAGAGCATGTATGATTTGTGCTAGGTATAATCCACAAGGCAATTTGAGGCCCAGGAGAGGAATATTGAATTAAACCAAAGTGAAGGAAAAAAGTATTGTTTGGTTATCATAGATGCATTTTCTAAATGGATCGAATTATTCTCAACAAAATCACCTGATGCTCTGACGGTGGCAAAAGCACTATGTAAAGACATCATTCCAAAATATGGCATACCTGAAACCATTTACAGTGATAATGGGACTCATTTTGTAAATCAAATAATCAATAAAATAGGAACCATGTTCCACATCAATTTGAAAAACCATTGTGCTTACCACCACCCTCAGAGTGCAGGTCTCGTGGAAAGAATGAATGGGACAATAAAAAATAGCAGAAAGAAACACGTGGGTTCATTTAACACACTGTAAAAGAGTCATTTCAGCTGAGTACTCAAATAGGGAAGGTGAGCAAAAGTCTGATAACGGAGCGGGAGCAGATGTGTAGATTCTGAAAACGCTTGCTGGTCAGTGAAGAAAAAAGACACCAACCCGTTTAGTGAGAACTCAGCAGAATGGCACACCCGCGTTGGTTACGAGATTCGATAAGCTGTTACGCAGCAACTTTGGTTACTATAGTGTTGGTTTTGTTTATGTGGTACGTGGGAAGTCCCACACTAAACGATACAACGCATTTATTAGATAGGAAATCACCTACCAACTGGACCAATATGACCAACCCAATAAAAAAAAAATGTTGAATCATTAACTCGTACCAAAAGGAGTACAGTTGATGATCAGAACTGTGGGAATAGCTTCCAAATGCGGCAAAACAGGTTAATATTTTGTGCCCCCCGAAATCAAGATACTTTAATCATAATTCCATATGCGGCTCTCACCAATGAAGCTCAAGAGAATGGGCAGAATTGGGGAGATAAATATGACTGGTATGCATCTATAGGCTTTGGATGGGAATACCTCATTGGTGAAACAGGTTATGATTGGTCCAATTGGTCATTAAAAGCAGCAAAAGAACATAGAAAGAAGTTTAACTTAAGCAAAACGACCCATAATTTAATATTGACATACAAGTCGAGTCACCCAATGTGTTTGATGGTGAGTTTGTGGGCATATACTGCGGGAAAAGATCCCCACTTCCAAGTAGCATTGTGTTATGGGAACCGCGTTAAACCAGAAATGCCATTAAAAACTTCAAAGAAAGGTGGACACATGTTAATGGTTAACAAAATAACTACTGATGATTGGTTCCTTGTAGTCACAGGAGTTTCAGGACAAAATAACAATTGGTTACTATTGGTGGAACAAGCAGCAAATGTAGCAAAAAAAGATTGTGTGGTTTGCACA
>NW_026905006.1:0-2910 GCF_024500275.1 Phycodurus eques | reverse complement strand
GAGGTCCATGCGGGAAATCAGAGCTCCCTTCTGGGACTCAGATGAGACGAGCTCCATGCTGGAAGTCAGAGCCCCATGCTTAATGCCCGAGGTCCATGCGGGAAATCAGAGCTCCCTTCTGGGACTCAGATGAGACGAGCTCCATGCTGGAAGTCAAAGCCCTCATGCTTAATGCCCGAGGTCCATGCGGGAAATCAGAGCTCCCTTCTGGGACTCAGATGAGACGAGCTCCATGCTGGAAGTCAAGCCCCATGCTTAATGCCCGAGGTCCATGCGGGAAATCAGAGCTCCCTTCTGGGACTCAGATGAGACGAGCTCCATGCTGGAAGTCAGAGGCTTAATGCCAGAGGTCCATGCGGGAAATCAGAGCTCCCTTCTGGGACTCAGATGAGACGAGCTCCATGCTGGAAGTCAGAGCCCATGCTTAATGCCCGAGGTCCATGCGGGAAATCAGAGCTCCCTTCTGGGACTCAGATGAGACGAGCTCCATGCTGGAAGTGAGAGCTTAATGCCCGAGGTCCATGCGGGAAATCAGAGCTCCCTTCTGGGACTCAGATGAGACGAGCTCCATGCTGGAGTCAGAGCGTAATGCCAGAGGTCCATGCGGGAATCAGAGCTCCCTTCTGGGACTCAGATGAGACGAGCTCCATGCAAGCCAAAGATCCCAAAATGCAGCGGCACTCAGTCCCAAAACGGACCCGCATGGATCCCAAAATGCAGCGGCACTCAGTCCCAGCAAAGTACCAGCACGCATCCCAAAATGTCACAAAGTCGCCTATCCGGAGCTCACGCAAAGCATCTTGCACAGTCTCAGCAAAGCCCAGCATTCATCCCAAAATGTAACAAAGTAGCCTTAATGCCCGAGGTCCATGCGGGAAATCAGAGCTCCCTTCCGGGACTCAAGATGAGACGAGCTCCATGCTGGAAGTCAAAGCCCCATGCTTAATGCCCGAGGTCCATGCGGGAAATAAGAGCTCCCTTCTGGGACTCAGATGAGACGAGCTTCCATGCTGGAAGGTCAGAGCTTAATGCCAGAGGTCCATGCGGGAAATAAGAGCTCCCTTCTGGGACTCAGATGAGACGAGCTCCATGCTGGAAGTCAGAGCTTAATGCCAGAGGTCCATGCGGGAAATAAGAGCTCCCTTCTGGGACTCAGATGAGACGAGCTCCATGCTGGAAGTCAGAGCTCCATGCTTAATGCCCGAGGTCCATGCGGGAAATAAGAGCTCCCTTCCTGGACTCAGATGAGACGAGCTCCATGCTGGAAGTCAAAGCCCCATGCTTAATGCCCGAGGTCCATGCGGGAAATAAGAGCTCCCTTCTTGGGACTCAGATGAGACGAGCTCCATGCTGGAAGTCAGAGCTCCATGCTTAATGCCCGAGGTCCATGCGGGAAATAAGAGCTCCCTTCTGGGACTCAGATGAGACGAGCTCCATGCTGGAAGTCAAAGCCCCATGCTTAATGCCCGAGGTCCATGCGGGAAATCAGAGCTCCCTTCTGGGACTCAGATGAGACGAGCTCCATGCTGGAAGTCAGAGCGTAATGCCAGAGGTCCATGCGGGAAATCAGAGCTCCCTTCTGGGACTCAGATGAGACGAGCTCCATGCTGGAAGTCAGAGCTTAATGCCAGAGGTCCATGCGGGAAATCAGAGCTCCCTTCCGGGACTCAGATGAGACGAGCTCCATGCTGGAAGTCAGAGCCCCATGCCTAATGCCCGAGGTCCATGCGGGAAATCAGAGCTCCCTTCTGGGACTCAGATGAGACGAGCTCCATGCTGGAAGTCAGAGCGTAATGCCAGAGGTCCATGCGGGAAATCAGAGCTCCCTTCTGGGACTCAGATGAGACGAGCTCCATGCAAGCCAAAGATCCCAAAATGCAGCGGCACTAAGTCCCAGCCTGGACCCCAAAACGGACCATCATGTATTCCAAAATGCAGCGGCACTCAGTCCCAGCAAAGTACCAGCACGCATCCCAAAATGTCACAAAGTCGCCTATCCGGAGCTCACGCAAAGCATCTTGCACAGTCTCAGCAAAGCCCAGCATTCATCCCAAAATGTAACAAAGTAGCCTTAATGCCCGAGGTCCATGCGGGAAATCAGAGCTCCCTTCCGGGACTCAGATGAGACGAGCTCCATGCTGGAAGTCAGAGCCCCATGCTTAATGCCCGAGGTCCATGCGGGAAATCAAGAGCTCCCTTCTGGTACTCAGATGAGACGAGCTCCATGCTGGAAGTCAGAGCTTAATGCCAGAGGTCCATGCGGGAAATAAGAGCTCCCTTCTGGGACTCAGATGAGACGAGCTCCATGCTGGAAGTCAGAGCCCCATGCTTAATGCCCGAGGTCCATGCGGGAAATCAGAGCTCCCTTCTGGGACTCAGATGAGACGAGCTCCATGCTGGAAGTCAAGCGCTCCATGCTTAATGCCCGAGGTCCATGCGGGAAATAAGAGCTCCCTTCTGGGACTCAGATGAGACGAGCTCCATGCTGGAAAGTCAGAGCTTAATGCCAGAGGTCCATGCGGGAAATCAGAGCTCCCTTCTGGGACTCAGATGAGACGAGCTCCATGCTGGAAGTCAGAGCGTAATGCCAGAGGTCCATGCGGGAAATCAGAGCTCCCTTCCGGGACTCAGATGAGACGAGCTCCATGCTGGAAGTGAGAGCTTAATGCCCGAGGTCCATGCGGGAAATCAGAGCTCCCTTCTGGGACTCAGATGAGACGAGCTCCATGCTGGAAGTCAGAGCGTAATGCCAGAGGTCCATGCGGGAAATCAGAGCTCCCTTCTGGGACTCAGATGAGACGAGCTCCATGCTGGAAGTGCAGAGCCATGCTTAATGCCAGAGGTCCATGCGGGAATCAGAGCTCCCTTCCGGGACTCAGAGTGAGACGAGCTCCATGCTGAAGTGCGAGC
>NW_026905005.1:0-2913 GCF_024500275.1 Phycodurus eques | reverse complement strand
TTTGCAGTTTTTTATTGCTTAAAAACGCTTCCCAGCGCCTGCTGTACACGTTTTCTATTTTGACTCATAACTTCAAAAAGGATGCTTTCCCACTAAAATCTCTGGCTATTTAGAGTAGAACTCTGCCCTTTATACTAGTTACAGGCAGTTTTTTGCATCCAAAAGCTTTGGTTGGAGTTTTACACACATTTGCAGTTTTTTATTGCTTAAAAACGCTTCCCAGCGCCTGCTGTACACGTTTTTTATTTTGACTCATAACTTCAAAAAGGATGCTTTCCCACTAAAATCTCTGGCTATTTAGAGTAGAACTCTGCCCTTTATACTAGTTACAGGCAGTTTTTTTGCATCCAAAAGCTTTGGTTGGAGTTTTACACACATTTGCAGTTTTTTATTGCTTAAAAACGCTTCCCAGCGCCTGCTGTACACGTTTTCTATTTTGACTCATAACTTCAAAAAGGATGCTTTCCCACTAAAATCTCTGGCTATTTAGAGTAGAACTCTGCCCTTTATACTAGTTACAGGCAGTTTTTTGCATCCAAAAGCTTTGGTTGGAGTTTTACACACATTTGCAGTTTTTTATTGCTTAAAAACGCTTCCCAGCGCCTGCTGTACACGTTTTCTATTTTGACTCATAACTTCAAAAAGGATGCTTTCCCATAAAATCTCTGGCTATTTAGAGTAGAACTCTGCCCTTTATACTAGTTACAGGCAGTTTTTTTGCATCCAAAAGCTTTGGTTGGAGTTTTACACACATTTGCAGTTTTTTATTGCTTAAAAACGCTTCCCAGCGCCTGCTGTACACGTTTTCTATTTTGACTCATAACTTCAAAAAGGATGCTTTCCCACTAAAATCTCTGGCTATTTAGAGTAGAACTCTGCCCTTTATACTAGTTACAGGCAGTTTTTTGCATCCAAAAGCTTTGGTTGGAGTTTTACACACATTTGCAGTTTTTTATTGCTTAAAAACGCTTCCCAGCGCCTGGCTGTACACGTTTTTCTATTTTGACTCATAACTTCAAAAAGGATGCTTTCCCACTAAAATCTCTGGCTATTTAGAGTAGAACTCTGCCCTTTATACTAGTTACAGGCAGTTTTTTTGCATCCAAAAGCTTTGGTTGGAGTTTTACACACATTTGCAGTTTTTTATTGCTTAAAAACGCTTCCCAGCGCCTGCTGTACACGTTTTCTATTTTGACTCATAACTTCAAAAAGGATGCTTTCCCACTAAAATCTCTGGCTATTTAGAGTAGAACTCTGCCCTTTATACTAGTTACAGGCAGTTTTTTTGCATCCAAAAGCTTTGGTTGGAGTTTTACACACATTTGCAGTTTTTTATTGCTTAAAAACGCTTCCCAGCGCCTGCTGTACACGTTTTCTATTTTGACTCATAACTTCAAAAAGGATGCTTTCCCACTAAAATCTCTGGCTATTTAGAGTAGAACTCTGCCCTTTATACTAGTTACAGGCAGTTTTTTTGCATCCAAAAGCTTTGGTTGGAGTTTTACACACATTTGCAGTTTTTTATTGCTTAAAAACGCTTCCCAGCGCCTGCTGTACACGTTTTCTATTTTGACTCATAACTTCAAAAAGGATGCTTTCCCACTAAAATCTCTGGCTATTTAGAGTAGAACTCTGCCCTTTATACTAGTTACAGGCAGTTTTTTTGCATCCAAAAGCTTTGGTTGGAGTTTTACACACATTTGCAGTTTTTTATTGCTTAAAAACGCTTCCCAGCGCCTGCTGTACACGTTTTCTATTTTGACTCATAACTTCAAAAAGGATGCTTTCCCACTAAAATCTCTGGCTATTTAGAGTAGAACTCTGCCCTTTATACTAGTTACAGGCAGTTTTTTTGCATCCAAAAGCTTTGGTTGGAGTTTTACACACATTTGCAGTTTTTTATTGCTTAAAAACGCTTCCCAGCGCCTGCTGTACACGTTTTCTATTTTGACTCATAACTTCAAAAAGGATGCTTTCCCACTAAAATCTCTGGCTATTTAGAGTAGAACTCTGCCCTTTATACTAGTTACAGGCAGTTTTTTGCATCCAAAAGCTTTGGTTGGAGTTTTACACACATTTGCAGTTTTTTATTGCTTAAAAACGCTTCCCAGCGCCTGCTGTACACGTTTTCTATTTTGACTCATAACTTCAAAAAGGATGCTTTCCCAGTAAAATCTCTGGCTATTTAGAGTAGAACTCTGCCCTTTATACTAGTTACAGGCAGTTTTTTTGCATCCAAAAGCTTTGGTTGGAGTTTTACACACATTTGCAGTTTTTTATTGCTTAAAAACGCTTCCCAGCGCCTGCTGTACACGTTTTCTATTTTGACTCATAACTTCAAAAAGGATGCTTTCCCACTAAAATCTCTGGCTATTTAGAGTAGAACTCTGCCCTTTATACTAGTTACAGGCAGTTTTTTTGCATCCAAAAGCTTTGGTTGGAGTTTTACACACATTTGCAGTTTTTTATTGCTTAAAAACGCTTCCCAGCGCCTGCTGTACACGTTTTTCTATTTTGACTCATAACTTCAAAAAGGATGCTTTCCCACTAAAATCTCTGGCTATTTAGAGTAGAACTCTGCCCTTTATACTAGTTACAGGCAGTTTTTTTGCATCCAAAAGCTTTGGTTGGAGTTTTACACACATTTGCAGTTTTTTATTGCTTAAAAACGCTTCCCAGCGCCTGCTGTACACGTTTTTCTATTTTGACTCATAACTTCAAAAAGGATGCTTTCCCACTAAAATCTCTGGCTATTTAGAGTAGAACTCTGCCCTTTATACTAGTTACAGGCAGTTTTTTGCATCCAAAAGCTTTGGTTGGAGTTTTACACACATTTGCAGTTTTTTATTGCTTAAAAACGCTTCCCAGCGCCTGCTGTACACGTTTTCTATTTTGACTCATAACTTCAAAAAG
>NW_026905004.1:0-2915 GCF_024500275.1 Phycodurus eques | reverse complement strand
AGCGCCTACTTTTCGGCTACTTGGCTAAGATTTGAAATAAAGATCGGTGGGAATTCCAGCTTTCAGGGGAGGCCTCTTCCAAGCCTCTCTGAGGTCGTGGGGCCGAACGGCGAGGCGTCAAAGCACTCAGTTTCGGTCCAGTAGTAGGCTTTATTGACTAAAAATTGTAACACATGACGACCTATGTTACTTTTGGCAGGACTTTTTAGCGCTTACCTTTGAGCTAGTGGGCTACGATTTGAAACAAACGATCGGTGGGAATCCAGCTTTCAGGGGAGGCCTCCCCCGAGTCTCTGGACGGCTGTGGGGCCGAACGCGCGAGCGTCAAAGCACTCGGTTTCTCTCCAGTAGGAGGCCTTTATTGACTAAATGTAACATGACGACCTATTGTGATTTTGGCAGGACGTTTTAGCGCCTACTTTTTCAGCTACTTGGCTAAGATTTGAAATAAACGATCAGTGGGAATCCAGCTTTCAGGGGAGGCCTCTTCCAAGCCTTTCGGAGGTCGTGGGGCCGAACGGCGAGCGTCAAAGCACTCGGTTTCGCTCCAGTAGTAGGCCTTTATGACTAAATTGTAACATGACGAACCTATGTGACTTTGGCAGGACTTTTTAGCGCTTACTTTGAGCTAGTGGGCTAAGATTTTAAACAAACGATCGGTGGGATCCAGCTTTCAGGGGAGGCCACCCCGACGATTCTCGGGACGGCTGTGGGGCCGAGCGGCGAAGCGTTAAAGCACTCAGGTTCGCTCGAGTACCATGACGAACGATTTGGACTTCGGCACGACTTTAGGTCGCTTAACTTCAGCCGAGCAGGCTAGGAATTTCACACAGGACAAAGCCGTGGGAATCCAGCTTTCAAGGGAGGCCTCTTCCAAGCCTCTCGGAGCTCGTGGGGCCCGAACGGCGAGCGTCGAAGCACTCGGTTTCGCTCCAGTAGTAGGGCCTTATTGACTAAATTGTAACATGACAAACCTATGTGACTTTGGCAGGATTTTTAGCGTTACTTTTGATCTAGTGGGCTAAGAATTTGAAACAAAACGATCGGTGGAATTCAGCTTTCAGGGGAGGCCTCCCCCAAAGGTTCCTGGAAAGGCTGTGGGCCGAACGGGCGGAGCTTCAAAGCACTCGGTTTTCTCTCCAGTAGTAGGCCTTTATTGACTAAATTGTAACATGACGATCTATGTGACCTTTGGCAGGACTTTTTAGCGCCCTACTTTGAACTAGGGGCTAAGATTTGAAACAAAACGATCGGTGGAATCCAGCTTTCAGGGGGAGGCCTCCACCGAGTCTCTGGACAGCTGTGGGGCCGAGCGGCGAGCGCTTAAAGCACTGTCGTGCCATCAACTGGGGGACTCTTTCGAAATCTATATTCGCGGTCCGTTTCGGTCCAGTAAAAGCCTTAATTGAATAAAATTGTAACATGACGACCTATGTGATTTTGGCAGGACTTTTTAGCGCTTACGTTTGAGCTAGTGGGCTAAGATTTTAAAACAAACGATCGGTGGGAATCCAGCTTTCAGGGGAGGCCTTTCCAAGCCTCTCAGAGGTCGTTGGGGCGAAACGGCGAGCGTCAATGGACTCGGTTTCGCTCCAGTAGAGGCCTTTATTCACTAAATTGTAACATAACGACCTATGTGACTTTGGCAGGACATTTTAGCGCTTACTTTTGAGCTAGTGGGCTAAGATTTAAACAAAACGATCGGTGGGAATCCAGCTTTCAGGGGAGCCTCCACCGAGTCTCTGGACAGCTGTGGGGCGGAGCGGCGAGCGTTAAAGCGCTTACTGGAGTAGCTCGCTGAGATCATCGGTGGTCACTCTGTTTGTTCGGTCCATTAATAGGCCTTATTGACTATACTTGTAACATGTACCGACTATGTGTATTTTGCTCCAGTCCGTAGGCGACTTTTTAGATAGCTGCCTACTTTTCAGCTACTTGGCTAGAGTTGAAATAAACGATCGTGGAATCAGCTTTCAGAGGAGGCCTCTTCCGAGCCTCTCGGAGGTCCGTGGGCGAACGCGAAGACGTCAAAGCACTCAGTTTGGTCCAGTGAGCTTAGCATTTTAATTGTAGCTAAATGTACTGACAACCGCATGTGACTTTGGCAGGACTTTTTATAGCGCTTTTGACTTTGAGCTAGTGGGCTACGATTTGAAACAAACGATCGTGGGAATCCAGTTTTCAGACGAGGCAGCTCTCCGATGTCTCTGGTCAGCTGTGGGGCCGAGCTGCGAGCGTTAAGCACTCAGTTTTCGCTCGAGTACCGATGTACGACACCGATTTGACCTTGCGGCACACGACTTTCGGTCGCTTACTGTCGCGCCGAGCGGGCTAGGATTTCACAACAGACACAGCCGTGGACTCCAGCTTTCAATGGGAGGACCTCTCGCAGCCTCTCGGAGCTCGTGGGGCCGAACGGCGAGCGTCGAAGCACTCGTTTCACCTGACTGTCCAGTAGTAGCCTTTATGAGCTCAATTGTAACAGAGCCGACCTATGTTACTTGGCAGGGGAACTTTTTAGAAAGCGCTTAAATTTTAGCTAGTGGCTAAGATTTGAAACAAGAAACGATCGGAGGACAGAGTGACCTACTCACACAAGAAAGGAATCCAGGTTTCAGGGTACAGCGCCTCCCCCGAGTCTCTGGACGCGCTGTGTGGGCCGAACGAGCGAAGCGTCGAAGCACTCGGTTTCGCGTCCGTAGTAGGCCTTTACTTGACTAATGTGTAACATGACGACCTATGTGATTTTGGCAGGCACAAAAAACGTTTTAAGCGCTATACTTTTCAGCGTACTTGCTAGATTTGAAATCAACGATCGGTGGGATCCAGCTTGTCAGGGAGTGGCCTCTTCCAAGCTTTTCGGAGGTCGTGGGGCGCGAACGGCGAGCGTCAAATGCACTCGGTTCGGTCCAGTA
>NW_026905003.1:0-2916 GCF_024500275.1 Phycodurus eques | reverse complement strand
GTGTCGAACGTCAGCCCACGACTCAAACTTAAGGTTCAAAAGTCTGCCGAAATCACATAGTCGTCATGTTACAATTTAGTCAAAGGACTAGTCCTGGAGCGAAACGGAATGCTTCGACGCTCGTGTTTCGGCCGCACGACCTACGAGAGGTTTGGAAGAGACTCATCTGAACGTGGATTCCCAACGATCGAGTGTGTCTAACGTCAGCCCACTATTCAAACTTAAGGGTCAAAAGTTCTGCATAAATCACATAGTCGTCATGTTACAATTTAGTCATAAAGGCCAACTACTGGAGCGAACGGAATGCTTCGAGCTCGTGTTTCGCTGCCAAAACTCCGAGAGGATTGGACAGAGACATCATATGAAGTGGATTCACAACGATCGAGTGTGTCGAACGTCACCGCCCCCAATCTCAAACTTAAGGTTGTAAAGTTCTGCCCAAATCATAATCGGAATGGTGGGGACTTGGTCGTGTCATGTTCACAATTTAGTTCAATAAAGGCCTACGACTGGGAGCGAAACGGAATAGTCTCGATGCTCAGTGTCTTTCGCCGCACGACCTCAGCAGAGGCTTGAAGAGACCTCATCTGAAAGGTGATTCACAACGATCAGAGTGTGTCGACAGTCGTCAGCGACACTCTCACTAAGGGTTCAAAGTCTCGCCGAATCGCCTAGGTCGTCCTGTAGCAATTTAGCCTCACGAGATAGGTCCTACTATTGAGCGAAGAAAACGGAATGCTTCGATGCTCGTGTTTGCAGCCGGCACACGACCATCCGAGAGGCTTTGTTTGAAGAGACGCTCATCTGAAAGGTGGGGATTCATGCAATCGAGCGAGTGTGTCAAACGTCAGGCCCACTCGTTCAAAATTAAGGGTTCAGAAGTTCTGCCCGAAATCACGAATGGGTCGTCATGTTTCAATTTAGTCAATAAAGGCCTACTACTGGAGCGAAAACGGAATGCTTCGACGCTCGTGTTTCAGCGCCCGACCTCCGCAGAGGCTTGGAAGAGACTCATCTGAAAGGTGGATTCAAAACGATCGATGTGTCGATGTCAGCCTACTAGCTCAAACTTAAGGGTTCGGCAAAGTTCTGCCGAAAGCACATAGGATCGTCATGTTACAATTTAGTCAATACAAAGCCTATCTATTGGAGGGGCGAACCGGAATGCTTCGATGCTCGCTGTTCAGTGGCCGCACGACTCTCCGAGAGGCTTGACAGAGACGCCTCATCTGAAAGGTGGATTCACACGATCAAAAGAAAAGAAAGAAGATCGAGTGTGTCAAACGTCAGCCCACTAGTTCAAAATTAAGGTTCAAAAGTTCTGCCGAAATCACATGGGGATCGTCACTGTGTTCAATTTAGTCAATACAGGCGCTACTATTGAGCGAAACGGATGCTTCGAGCTCGTTGTTTCGGCTAGGCAACGACTCCGAGAGGATGGAAGAGACGTCTCATCTGACAGGGGGATTCACAAAGACGATCGAGTGTGTCGACGGCAGCCGCACTAGCTCACACTTAAGGATCAAAAGTTCTGCCGAAATCACAAAGGTCATCATGTGACAATTTAGTCAATAAAGGCCTACTCCTGGAGCGAAACGGAAATGGTTCGAAGCTCGTGTTTCGGCCGCACGAACTCCGAAAGGATTGCAAGAGACCCTCATCTAAAAGGTGGATTCAAAACGATCGAGTGTGTCGAATGTCAGTCTACTAGCTCCACAGGACTTAAAGGTTCAAAAGTTCTGCTCGAATCAGCAAAGGTCATAATGTGACAATTTAGTCAATAAAGGCCTACTCCTGGAGCGAAAAACGGCAGTGCTTGCGAAGCTCGCTTGTGTTTCGTGCGCACGACCTCGCGAGAGGCATTGAAGAGCACCTCCTCTGACGTGGATTCAGCACGATCGTAGGTGTGTCAAACGTGCGAGACGACTAGTCTCAAACCTAAGGGTTCGCAAAGTTTCTGCCGAAGATCACATGGTCGTCATGTTTAGTTCATTTAGTCAATAAAGGCCTACTACATTGGAGTCGAAAGCGGAATGCTCTCGACGCTCGTAGTGTTCGCCGCACGACATCCGCAGAGGCTTGGAGATGAGCCTCATCTGAAGGTGGATTCACAACAACGATCGAGTGGTGTAGCCGAAAAAAGGACAAAACGTCAGAGCGCCACTAGCCTCAAACTTAAGGTTCAAAGTTCTGCGCAGAAATCATCATAGTGTCGTCATGTTATCAATTTAGTCAATAAAGGCCTACTATCGGAGCGAAACGGCATGGCTTCTACGGCGCTCAGTGTGCAGGCCGCCGACGACGGGTCCGAGAGGCATGGAACGCAGACCTCATCTGAAAGGTGGATTCACCACGATCGAGTGTGTGCTGAATGTCAGCCTAGCTAGCTCAACTTAAGGGTTCCAAAGTTCTGCCAGAAATCACATAGGTCGTCATGTTACAATTTAGTCAATAAAGGCCTACTATTGGAGCGAAACGGAATGCTTCGATGCTCGTGTTTCAGCCGCACGACCTCCGAGAGGCTTGAAGAGACCTCATCTGAAAGGTGGATTCACAACGATCGAGTGTGTCGAACGTCAGCCCACTAGCTCAAACTTAAGAGTTCAAAAGTTCTGCCGAAATCACATAGGTCGTCATGTTTCAATTTCGTCAATAAAGGCCTACAACTGGAGCGAAACGGAATGCTTCGACGCTCGTGTTTCAGCCGCACGACCTCCGAGAGGCTTGGAAGAGACCTCATCTGAAAGGTGGATTCAAACGATCGAGTGTGTCGAATGTCAGCCTACTAGCTCAAACTTAAGGGTTCTAAAGTTCTGCCGAAATCACATAGGTCGTCATGTTACATTTAGTCAATAAAGGCCTACTATTGGAGCGAAACGGAATGCTTCGGCGCTTGTGTTTCGTCCGCACGACCTC
>NW_026905002.1:0-2917 GCF_024500275.1 Phycodurus eques | reverse complement strand
TTTGCCTGAGCTCCGGATAGGCGACTTTGTGACATTTTGGGATGCGTGCTGGTACTTTGCTGGGACTGAGTGCCGCTGCATTTTGGGATCCATGCGGGTCCGTTTTGGGACTGAGTGCCGCTGCATTTTGGAATACATGATGGTCCGTTTTGGGGTCCAGGCTGGGACTTAGTGCCGCTGCATTTTGGGATCTTTGGCTTGCATGGAGCTCGTCTCATCTGAGTCCCGGAAGGGAGCTCTGATTTCCCGCATGGACCTCGGGCATTAAGCATGGGGCTCTGACTTCCAGCATGGAGCTCGTCTCATCTGAGTCCCAGAAGGGAGCTCTTATTTCCCGCATGGACCTCTGGCATTAAGCTCTGACTTCCAGCATGGAGCTCGTCTCATCTGAGTCCCAGAAGGGAGCTCTTATTTCCCGCATGGACCTCGGGCATTAAGCATGGAGCGCTGACTTCCAGCATGGAGCTCGTCTCATCTGAGACCCGGAAGGGAGCTCTGATTTCCCGCATGGACCTCGGGCATTAAGGCTACTTTGTTACATTTTGGGATGAATGCTGGGCTTTGCTGAGACTGTGCAAGATGCTTTGCGTGAGCTCCGGATAGGCGACTTTGTGACATTTTGGGATGCGTGCTGGTACTTTGCTGGGCCTGAGTGCCGCTGCATTTTGGGATCCATGCGGGTCCGTTTTGGGACTGAGTGCCGCTGCATTTTGGAATACATGATGGTCCGTTTTGGGGTCCAGGCTGGGACTTAGTGCCGCTGCATTTTGGGATCTTTGGCTTGCATGGAGCTCGTCTCATCTGAGTCCCAGAAGGGAGCTCTGATTTCCCGCATGGACCTCTGGCATTACGCTCTGACTTCCAGCATGGAGCTCGTCTCATCTGAGTCCCAGAAGGGAGCTCTGATTTCCCGCATGGACCTCGGGCATTAAGCTCTCACTTCCAGCATGGAGCTCGTCTCATCTGAGTCCCGGAAGGGAGCTCTGATTTCCCGCATGGACCTCTGGCATTACGCTCTGACTTCCAGCATGGAGCTCGTCTCATCTGAGTCCCAGAAGGGAGCTCTGATTTTCCCGCATGGACCTCTGGCATTAAGCTCTGACTTCCAGCATGGAGCTCGTCTCATCTGAGTCCCAGAAGGGAGCTCTTATTTCCCGCATGGACCTCGGGCATTAAGCATGGGCTTCTGACTTCCAGCATGGAGCTCGTCTCATCTGAGTCCCAGAAGGGAGCTCTGATTTCCCGCATGGACCTCGGGCATTAAGCATGGGGCTTGACTTCCAGCATGGAGCTCGTCTCATCTGAGTCCCAGAAGGGAGCTCTGATTTCCCGCATGGACCTCGGGCATTAAGCATGGGGCTTTGACTTCCAGCATGGAGCTCGTCTCATCTGAGTCCCAGAAGGGAGCTCTGATTTCCCGCATGGACCTCGGGCATTAAGCATGGAGCTCTGACTTCCAGCATGGAGCTCGTCTCATCTGAGTCCCAGAAGGGAGCTCTTATTTCCCGCATGGACCTCTGGCATTAAGCTCTGACTTCCAGCATGGAGCTCGTCTCATCTGAGTCCCAGAAGGGAGCTCTTATTTCCCGCATGGACCTCTGGCATTAAGCTCTGACTTCCAGCATGGAGCTCGTCTCATCTGAGTCCCAGAAGGGAGCTCTTATTTCCCGCATGGACCTCGGGCATTAAGCATGGGGCTTGACTTCCAGCATGGAGCTCGTCTCATCTGAGTCCCGGAAGGGAGCTCTGATTTCCCGCATGGACCTCGGGCATTAAGGCTACTTTGTTACATTTTGGGATGAATTGCTGGGCTTTGCTGAGACTGTGCAAGATGCTTTGCGTGAGCTCCGGATAGGCGACTTTGTGACATTTGGGATGCGTGCTGGTACTTTGCTGGGACTGAGTGCCGCTGCATTTTGGGATCCATGCGGGTCCGTTTTGGGACTGAGTGCCGCTGCATTTGGGATCTTTGGCTTGCATGGAGCTCGTCTCATCTGAGTCCCAGAAGGGAGCTCTGATTTCCCGCATGGACCTCTGGCATTACGCTCTGACTTCCAGCATGGAGCTCGTCTCATCTGAGTCCCAGAAGGGAGCTCTGATTTCCCGCATGGACCTCGGGCATTAAGCTCTCACTTCCAGCATGGAGCTCGTCTCATCTGAGTCCCGGAAGGGAGCTCTGATTTCCCGCATGGACCTCTGGCATTACGCTCTGACTTCCAGCATGGAGCTCGTCTCATCTGAGTCCCAGAAGGGAGCTCTGATTTCCCGCATGGACCTCTGGCATTAAGCTCTGACTTCCAGCATGGAGCTCGTCTCATCTGAGTCCCAGAAGGGAGCTCTTATTTCCCGCATGGACCTCGGGCATTAAGCATGGAGCGCTGACTTCCAGCATGGAGCTCGTCTCATCTGAGTCCCAGAAGGGAGCTCTGATTTCCCGCATGGACCTCGGGCATTAAGCATGGGGCTTTGACTTCCAGCATGGAGCTCGTCTCATCTGAGTCCCAGGAAGGGAGCTCTGATTTCCGCATGGACCCGGCATTAAGCATGGGCTTGACTTCCAGCATGGAGCTCGTCTCATCTGAGTCCCAGAAGGGAGCTCTGATTTTCCCGCATGGGACCTCGGGCATTAAGCATGGGGCTTTGACTTCCAGCATGGAGCTCGTCTCATCTGAGTCCCAGAAGGGAGCTCTGATTTCCCGCATGGACCTCTGGCATTAAGCTCTGACTTCCAGCATGGAGCTCGTCTCATCTGAGTCCCAGAAGGGAGCTCTTATTTCCCGCATGGACCTCGGGCATTAAGCATGGGGCTTGACTTCCAGCATGGAGCTCGTCTCATCTGAGTCCCAGAAGGGAGCTCTGATTTCCCGCATGGACCTCGGGCATTAAGCATGGGGCTTTGACTTCCAGCATGGAGCTC